>NC_056725.1:280719733-280727233 GCF_019279795.1 Protopterus annectens
ATTCTACAATATTAAAAATCTCACCCTGTTTTGGCCCCTCATTATTTCTAGCATTATCCAGATTTTTTGTGGTGAAAGGTTGAGAGGTATAATCCTGCCTATGTAATGAAAGCAGTAACACACAGTTTGAAATGTATATATTCTCTGTTACATTTAAATGCAGATCATGTTCCATTTATTCTAAAATGTCCTGTTTAGTTTTAAATTTCTAAAATGACATCTGTTATTATTAATGTCCATCCTAGTCTACTTGCTCATTATCATATCTGCACTGAATACATGAGCCAACCAATGCCAGATGCTTTTCTGCTCTTTGTCTCTTTCCATACACCATTCTCTAGTGTCAAACTTCATCTCAGATAACTTCAAGACTCAAGTGTACTGATCATTACGATTTCCTGACATATAATGAGTTAATTGAGCATCTCTGCCCAAATCACACCTTTAAAAAAAAAGAGACTGAATTTTCTTCCATGGTACCGGCCATTGTAAATACAATCTTTACTATATAAGTACATGTGAAATGTTTTATAATATTCTGATTATCCTCCAGTTGCTGCCTTTAAAATTGAGAAACAAAGTTCAGGCACATGTTGTTTGATGTGTCTGGACTACAGTAATCTAAATCTGAGAAACCAGAAAAAGTAGTAGAGAGGTATCCAGTCGAAGGAATAAAATATTTATTAAAACAAAACAGAATTAAGTGCTTTTACCCTTATATAAATATGGACTTCTTCAAAATTAAAACTTTATTAAATCCATCCCTCTTTATATATTTAAGTTCATTAGCCATGCAATCAATCGAATAAGCAATTAATTAGACCATTATCATTAAAAGAAAAAATAGCACATCAAAAGTGTTTGCCAGATTAATGCTGAAGTTTTGTATAGGTTTTTTTAAAGTCAAAAGAATGCATATTAGTCAACTGTGTAATTAAAACAACTATTTAAAACTGTTTAGTCCAGAAGACTTCTTTGAAAACTTTACTTTAAAAACTCTTAAATACTATTTTAAAAACATATACAAACTGTATAGAAAAATACATATGAATTATATAAATGCGCATATATAAAAACAATGTAAGCCTGGACTTTGGTTCTTTGAGATTTAGGCTGCATGGTATGTTCCTCTTTCCTTTGGTTATTGTCTTTAAAAGTGCCTTCTTAAGTAATTGTTATGACTGTTTTGTATCTGGAATCCTTTTTTCTTCTTTATAAAGTTCAGAGCTTACTTACATCCGTCAGTATGCACTCCTAGTCATTTTGGTTAAATCACTAATTAGCCAGTGGTAGTTCATTGGACTCATTACCTCTCTTTCCAATCCCACATCACCCGGTCTTGGCAGATCTCATTTAACTATTTTTTTCTTCGGTTAATACTCTGCCATCCTGGGAAATCATGTAATCTAGGCAGCAGGACAATGTCTGTGAAAACTGAACCTTATGATGTCTTAGTTTATATACTTCTTTGCTTAAAGTTGGAGCACAATAAGACTCATATTTATAGTTTTTGAGTTGTCTGTCCTTCGAGAATGTCATCTTTGTGTAATAATGCTGCACTGCCATCCTCTTCCTAACTGATCATACCAAGTGTGTAGAACCAGTGGTTTATAAAAGTGAAACCCTAGTAGTGATGTGTCAATTTTCAGTGCTTGCTCCAGAATCCTAAAAAAAAAAAAATTATCTAGGGAGCCGCTTTATTCAAGGAAAAATTCCAGAATCTTTTGGTCATGTATGGGGCCATAAATATCTTCTACTGTATAAAGTCCATTTATGGTCATAGTAGATACCATAGCTGGAAAAATCTTGGAATGCATATATGTTAGTGTGTGAAATATGCAGTCATCTAACATGACCCTTCAGGATTCCTCTCTGTTCAGATTGGTAAGTTCTTCATTGAGATAGCTTACCTGATAATTCCTGGCCTACAGTACCCACAGCTGTTTCTTTTGGCTACTAATAACCCTTTATAAAGTGAATGCTACTCAGTCTTACATCACTACCACCACAATTTCTGCAGCCAGAGCTTTCCCAAAATCATGTTTATCTTTATTCCCCTTTCAAATGAACTGGGTGGTCTTTCCTCATATCTATTTCTGGCCACCTTTCTTATTTCCTTATGCTTTATGTCACATTGTTTCTACATATTCTACATCTGTGGTTTCTTTTGTCCCACAAATACAATATATTCTTGATATCATTTCACACGTACTTGTTTAAAAACAGCAACACTTATCCCCATTGCGTTTTCACTTGGGCATGTGTTTCATATACACACTTGCTGCTTTTATGATAGTGCACCTTATGATGGCATTTACCATCATTTTTAAATTATTCTTCATATATGGCCATTTGCACTATGCAACATTCATGCATCTTGTCTAAAATAAGGCCTTCACACCTTTACCCTAATGCCATGTCTGTAACATAAACCTTGGTCAAGTCAGTGCTTGAGAAAAGTATGCAGAAATAACAAGTGTTCCCAGTAAAATGGTGTTACTGTATATAAAGGTGTTTACTTTGCAACTAGAATAAAGATTTATTGTGCATAGGTCTAAAATGTAAGCATGTTCCTTGGTTCAAAATTGTGTCTTATTAACAGCAAACAGCAACAATCAATATGTAACATAGTGTTTCAGTCAAAGTTAATTTAAATTTGTTCGGCATTTGTATGAGAGCATAGTTAAAGTAGATGATTTAACTTATTGCATGCAGAATGAAAACATTAATACTGGGAAAAAGAGTGAATAATTACAGTCACTATTAATAATTTGAGATTACTATATACACATATTCATATGCATTCAGTATCTCAGAATTAAGTATTATCTACCCAAAAATGAAGGTACTTTCTGTGGTCATGAGTATATTCTACCAGTTGTGATGCACTACAGGCATTGGATACCTCCTGACCCTTCCAACATATCAAATCTGATTCATACTGCATTTGGTTATTACAGAGTTCTGTACCAGGTGCCATCAAAAGCTAACATTCACATAACATGTATTTCTTGATAATGTCAGGATTTTTACCTCATATTTTCGGTCTGTTCTTCATAAAATTTGCATTTTTCTGGCAAATTACTGAGGATTCAAGTCACAAAATAATGACATATAATTCAGTTTCAGACTTCATATCCTTCAGAAAATGAAGGCTAACACAAATCATGCTATTCTAGCAACTTTCTAAGCTTATAAAGTTAGTTATAATGTATTTATCATGAGGTATTTATAAAATAAAATACAATAAATAAATATATCAATAAATAAATAAATAAATAAATAAATAAATAAATAAATAAAGAAAAAGAATGTTTAAAATCTGTCCCTATTGTTCATAGGTTCATAGGTTCATACTAGGCTATCTGCCCTAGGGCATTTATAAGCCTAGCCAGAGTGTGTTTGGCTTTCGCAACCCATTTTAAATTAATTTTGCTATGCCCTTTTTCGAGGTTAGTATACTGTGCCTATGTCTAACAGTGACTCAGAAGTGATACCCGGGGTAAACCTACGATCTCCCATCCACTCATCAAGATTCCTCTTGAAGAGAGTCAATGAGGGACTCTGCCTAACCTGGACTGGGATATTATTCCAGAGTGAAGGGAGCCTCCGGGTTATGAATCTGTCCCTCCAGCATGTCCTATTTATTTCAGTGCTGAGGTTCAAGTCTCTCGAGCGCGTAGCTCGATGGGATTTGGATTTTCTGAGGTGCAGCATGTCCATTAATTCCGGGTTGAACATGGCTTTCATAGGTTCATAGGTTCATAGATTAGTACTAAGCTAACTGCCATTGCGAGCCATTTTAAGCCTAGACAATTATCTCTTGTGAGACTCAAACCCTGCACCTTGTGTTTGTAAGACAAACACCTTAACCATTAGGCCACCCTCCCACCTAAATTTATACACATTCAATTTGTAATGCTCTTTCCAGTGGTGAGAATCAAACCTTGCACCTTGTGATTGAAAAGCATACACACTAACCACTGTACCATTTGTCCTTTCATATACGTCAGGCACAGATCGCCTCTGAGCAGGCGGTATGCCACCGAGTAGAGCTGGAGTTTCTTTAACCGGGCAGCATATGGCATCTGTTTGAGCCCTTTGATCCTCTTGGTGAGGTACTTTTGGGGTCTTTCCTGTTGCTGCAGGTGTCTGGTAAGGTACATCCCAAAAGAGGCATTGTACTCAATTATGGGCCTGATGAGGGATGAGTAAAGAGGCACGATGACCTCCCCTGATCTAGATGTGAATCCCTTCATGATTTGGAGGGCTATATAAAATGTTTTTCTAACCACTTTGGCCACGTGGTTGTCAAATGAGAGATTGCTATCAACTTGGGTCCCCAGGTCCCTAATTACTTCTTCTGTACTTAATGGATTACCTTGAGCCAGTTTGCAACCCATCTAGTGACATAGGGGTTTATATTTAAGCTGTTGAGCTTATCTATAATGCCCGAATGGGGTATTGTATCAAAGGCTTTTGTGAGGTCCAGGTAGGCTGTGTGGACCACCTTCCCCTCGTCAATGGCCTTGGTGGCTGTTTCAAAGAAATTGGACAGGCTTAAGAGGCAGTATCTGTCCTTAATAAAGCCGAACTGTCTGTAGGTCCCCAATATCTTTATTTATGAGGTCCATGATGATCCTTTCCATAGCTTTGCAGACCAAGCTAGTCAGGCTTATGGGGCAATAGTTTCCAGGATCTGTTGAGGCACCACCTTTGTGTAGAGGGACCACTGTTGCTGTACGCCACTCTTTGGGCACATATCCTGTAGTAAGGCTGAGATTGAACAGTAGTTTTATGTTTGGGTTTAGGTCTTCTTGAAGTTCATGTAGGATGCAGCCCGGGACACCATCTGGTCCCATTGATGCTGTGTTTTTTGCTTTGGAGAGGGCGGCTCTTACCTGAGCATCTGAGATGTCAGTGGGGCAGCACTCTGCTGGGGTAGATATTTGCCCTTTTGGTGGGGAGGGGGGGAGAAGTTTGCACTGAACCTGTCAGCTAGGATGTTGGCAATGTCTGTGGGTTTGGTGTATTTTTTGTCATTTTGGACTAATTCTGGGCATATCTGGGAATTCCCACCCAGGTTTCTAACATAACTAAAGAAAGCCTTGTGATTATCCTTAGTGTCCTGCGCAATTTTTCTCTCTAAGCTGGCCTTAGATGATTTTATGAGTGCCCGTAGGTTTTTGCTAATACTGATCAGAGATGCCTTCCCTTTTTGGGATTTTGCTCTATCATGTAGTAGCTTCCTCCTTCTATTGTATAGTTTGTTTATGGCTGGGGTCCACTAGACAGGACGTCTGCCTTTGGAGGATTGGGTCTTGGTTTTATTTGGGATTGCATGATCCATGCATTCCTGAAGGTGTTCATAGAATGTGTTTATAAAGGATTCTGCAGTCTGGGCCGTATTTTCCACAGGCCTGGGGGCTTTGAAGGATTCCACCTCGGTTTTGAGGAGTGTGAGATTTGCTTTAGAGAAGTTTTTCACTGTGGTTTTCTGGGCAGGGGGTGGGGTCGGGATGTGAATATCCAGTGAGATTAGTTTATAGTCTGATCTGACCAGTGAGGGATACACTTCTGGTCTGGAGCATAGAGTCCCCATGTTGGTGATGATCAGGTCCAGTATGTTTTCCCCTCTTGTGGGAGTGGTAACAAGTTGTTCCATAGCATTTGAGTTTATAAATTCTAGGAACCTTTGGGCTAGGGTGTTGGAGCTAGAGTAATGCTCCCAGTCTATGTTTGGGTAGTTGAAGTCACCCAATATAATGGTGTTTCGAGAGACCTTCATATTTTCCAGGGTTCTCAGGAAGGCCAAGCGGGGTTCCTGGGTTTGGGAGGGTGGTCTGTAGCAGGCTATAAACTGGAAGGCAGTTTTACCCACTGTTAGTTGCACATGGATAGTCTCTGATGCTTCGTGCTGTGCCACCAACCTGGAGGTGTGGGTATCTTTGATGAATATTGATACTTTCCCTCCTTTTGTGGTTTGGTCCAAGTTTTGGGGATGAAAAGCATGGTATGAGGTATAACCTGATAGTGCTGGGGTGCTCTCGGGAGCCATGAACCAGGTTTCTGTTACTGCACAGATATCGATGTTCTCCATGCTATGGAGAGTTTCGAGTGCATGCACCTTGAGGTTTAGACTTCTGGCGTTGAGTAGCATTACTCTTCGTTTCTTATCCCTTGTGATACCTATGGAGGTGGGCTTGTCTTTTGAGCCTTGCCTAAAAAAGGCACTATGGGGGTAGCAAGAGCCTTTGCCAATATCCAAAAGTCCAGGGGTGACAGGTGCAAGCCGTCCCTAGCGAAGCATCGTGGCTTGTCGAGCATGTCATCCCAGGCTGACAGGCATTGGATCCCCTTTGAATGACACCAATACTTAAGCCAATTGTTGAAATTGATCATTTTGTCTTCATATTGTGGCATCATTCTTGGTGAGGGTAAGATGCTACTCGAGGTCATGGTCAAACCGGCCTGGGCTACATGCTCAGAAAGCTCCTCTATGTCTCTTTTCATGTAGTCCAGGGAGGTACGTCTCAGGTCATTCACACCAGCATGGACAATGACTGAGTCATATTTGTACTTGCCTTGGAGTGACCTGAGTGCTTGTGTTATGTGGCAGATCCTAGCGCCCGACAGGCAGCTCACTGTGACCTTCTCCTTGTTCAGCCTGGTGAGCGGGACATCAGTGTGCCTGACGTTAGAGTCACCTATTACAAGTGTATCAGGTGTGTTGTTTAGCCTTAAGGGTTGTGACTGTTTGGCACACTGGCTTTGTGAGCTATGTGTTGCATGTGTTTTGTTTTGGAGTAGCGGTTGCTTGGGTGTCTGCTTTTGAGGTCTCTGCTGCTTAGGCAGATTTTTATTTAGAGCCTCCGAGTATGTTTTTGTGTGTTTATGTGTTTGGATTGCTGTCGTTGTAGGTCTATGTGAGACTGGAATTGTAGTGAGTGTGGTTTCCTTCTCCTCCTGACTGGTTACGCCAGTACTAAGTTGAGAGAGCTTAGCCTCCAGTTTGGCTATATGGTTGCATCTCTCACATGTGTTGGAATTTGTTGGGAGAAGGAGAGGGTTGTCTGTGTACATGAGGCAGTTGTAACATTGCCTCAAGATTCCCAGATTCACCAGCTGGACCGGAGAGGAGATTGACAACTGACCTTTGGACATGCTAGAATAGTATTGGGAATTCCTTTATAATTGAAAAAAAGGGCTAATGGGGAACAAGTTTGTGAGGGTGTAGTGCTTTTAATTTTTTAGTGCTGCCTTATATAATTGCTTTAGTGAGCAAGTGCCAGGTAACTTAAATGCAGTGTGTTACAGGTAACTTAAATGCAAAAACGACAAACAATAACTTTCTTTCAAGTGAAACAAGGAAATAAGTAAGTATGCAATGCAGATATCACTAGGGATCCGCAGAAGCGCTGAAAAGCCGCGTTTTAGGTGGAATTAGCGTTTCAGGGAAATAACAAGCAAACAAACAACAAGCATACAAACAAAGCTAGG
>NC_056725.1:280732233-280774733 GCF_019279795.1 Protopterus annectens
TTTTACTTTTCTGGGAAATGAATGAGCTGACCTTCAATCCAGAGGGGGGAGAAAGGAATCTGTAGTGAAATGTGTGAGAATGGCCTGAAGCCAGGCAAATGAGGAAAAATAAAACTGCATGTTTACAAAGTCTTTTTTTGTTTTAAGGAAAAGCGTGGTATAATGGTCTTTATAATCAGGTTCTACTTTTTTCAAATCCTATTACAGAACCATCTGATTTTTTATTATTTTTTAAAACAGCTTTATTAATTTCAATAAAGAACGAATATTACCATGGAATATGTACAATTTTCAAATTGAGTAAGTAATGACAAACTAAAATAATCAAACATAAGTAAACTATATACAAAGACGTTCACAAATGTACAGTTTATGAGTATTGGTGTATATCAATTGTTTACAATAATGTCAAATTATTTTTCTAGTAATTCACATAACTCATTCCACATATTATAAGAGGTTGTATTCCTAGTAGTTCTTGATTTAATGGTCAACTGTTCCAAATTACATACTTCAATGAGGAAGTTTTTAAATTCTTGAAATGAGGGAGAAGTATTCAATTTCCAATTCCTTGTTATGGTTTCCCTAGCAACTGCTAATATAGACCAAATCAAAGGCTATTTCATTTTCCTAATGCATCCAGGTACTGGTGTATTAAATAAAACCAGTGATTTAGGAAGTGTAAAGTTATCTGAAAAAAAGGCTTGTAGAAAAATGTTGATGTCTTCCCAATATTTTTTTAAGGCAACACAATCAAAAAACATATGTGACCAATCAGCTTTCAGTTCTTTTTTACATCGCCAATAGGTAATATTCTTCTTACTAAATTTACTTATAGTATAAGGAGTAAGGAATGATCTATATATATACACTTCCAGGTAAATAATCTGCATTTAGGTGGTCAAGTGGTCATACTAGCAGATTCTAATATACTGTTGTTTGTTTTCGTCATTAGAAAGATAATTATTAATAGAGAAGAAATAATTCCAGTAGCTATCAGGATTGATATCTAAATCAGATTTAATTGCATATACAAATATGTATGATATTTTTTTTAATAGGAGATTTATGTTATGTGGATAACATCAAGTAATACAATAGTTTAGGTACTGACTTTTTGTTATCGTGGACATCAAATCAAATTTATTTAAAATCTGCATTCTTGTAAGTCCAGCCATAAAAGTGTGTCCATTTCAAATTCAACTTTAAGCTAGTTAATTCATTTCAAGTCATCCTTTATCATCATCTGATACCAGTATATTAAATGTTTTGTTTGAATAAGGACATTTTGTATAATCAGATGAGAAAATAACCCACTCAGCAGGCAGCACTCCTGTTAACTTGTATAAAGGGATTAAGAGGATGATTTGATAACGACACCTGTGAGATTGATGTTATCAGTTATAGTCTGCAATATCATACAGTTTTATAAAGGTCAGAAGGCATTATAAAAGTTTGGAGTAATTCTCCCGTATCATTTGAAATGCTGATTACATTTGCAGCTTTGGTGAGCTTGATTGCACGTATGTACCCATACAGATTTCCTAATAAGCTGAATGATTCTTTACTATAGAGTATTTGATGATATCCACCATTCTTTCTGACTAAGAACTTGTTATTGAAGCTGTAATTCAGCTAACAGAAAGTTCAGACTGAGTCTTATGTGTACCTAGACATTGTAATTTAGCAAAAGTAACAAAAGTTGTCTCAAAGTCATGACAGGAATGGCAAATAGCAATTTAATAAGAACAGTGCACAATCCATGCATAAACAAGCTTCCGCCAAATAACTTCCTCAGGTATACTATAATTTAGCACTGCCTAAGCCATACTTATTTGCATGAGGCTGCCTTCTTCTTTGTTATATGTCTTTATGGGGGTACATCTTTGGCATACTTAATCTAACAGACTCTAGCTGGGCTTGTGCAATATACTGAAAGCTTTTCATTATTTTTTGTAATGCTATTTATGGTATGCAAGCCTTACAAATCAAAAATAACATTTATCATGCTATGTTAGGGAATAGATCCCTTTGCCTGAATAGTCATTACCTAGTACTGCTATTTACTTTACAAGAGGGGCTTCTCCTCACACATTTACCCAGAATTTATTCATGTGCTTGTAGACACTTATGAACTATAGGCAAACTGTATGCTCTAGAACAGTAAAGGTTGTGTGTTAAGGGGGAGGGATGGGTTGCCACTATATCTGAGTGATTTCATTTAATATTATTTCAGTGCTTTAACTAGAATACAGCATCTCTATAATATGTAGACTGCTATGCTGTGCATGGAGATGTAAGATTTATGAGGCCTTTAAATTACAGATGTACTGGGAATGCCCCATAAGCAAAAACTGGTAGCATCAGTACATAAATCAATGTCATAAATACACTGGATGGGCTGTTTCTCCCAGTCTATTCTTACTGATCTTAAGGATTCCAGTCAAACCTTTATTCCTCCCTAAATCTCCATTGAATTATATTGCCTTTCTCTCATACACTTTTATGGTTCTAATACTTAGAAATGAAAAAAATAAACATATCTGCTAAGGGGTTCCTGGTCACAGGATTTCAGTGAGTATTAAAATAATGAGATGGGGACTTGGACTAAACACGAAGCTCTACCTTGTTTGAACAGTTTGGTGGGGCTAATAATGATAACATGTTCTTGTTATAGACCTCCATGATGTTAAAAGCTTGCTGTGGCAATCTTTTCAGGTATTGACCCTAGCGCTGAACTGCTTAAGCAGGCTCATTTTCCTTCTTGTTACCAGCAGCTTTTCAGTGGAAGAATATTTCTCATTAATACAACTATTACGTCTGTATGAGCAAACTTTCATATGATGCTATTGTTTATACTCATAAGTCAAGGTGCATATCAGCAATATTCTGTGAGCTGATTATGGGTATTTTCACTTATTCATGGTATACCCATACACACACACACACACACACACACACACACACACAGATAATATGGTTAGGATATTAATTTAGAAGGTTTTGCATGGATTGATAATGCCCACTGTCTAGATTTGGAGATGTTTGAATTTGTGCACAAGTTAGCAATTCACTGTGTGTGGTCTTCTCTCTTTTCTCCTCAAGTCTGTGACCTTCGAGTTAGACTGTGTAATTAAGGCAGGGACAATGTTTATTTTCTTATATATATTTAGTTCAGAATATTTTCAGTTAATTGGATTTTCAGTCAAATGCACTTTCAAACATTTTTGACCATGCGTGTTTTAGTCTGATGTACCCTATATCCGGTATACATGTGGACACATCGTATAGAAACACTTTCATACAGTACATATATCACTTCACTTCAGTATCTTTCTATTGCATTACTACTTGAGTAATAGTTTCTTTTTTCCATCATTTTAATCATTGCAGTACTTAGTTAATAGACAGATTAAATGCATTATTTCTCAGGATGACTTTTTCAGTACTCAAACTTTTTATCTACTCCATTTCATATCTGACATTTCACAGGATGAAATGCCTGTACATCTAAATGGCTTTCTGAGTAATGTTCCAACTATAAAAAATTTAGGGTATTTTGTGATCTGAATAGCTGATTTTGATGTAATAGGAATTTTTGCTTCTGCTGATTTTCAAACATTTCATCAAGATTCTATTGATTTATAGCCACTTCAGAAAATGTCTCTTGAAGCAGCGCTTTCATTACCTGTATGAATACTTTTTTAAATACCTTAACATGTCTAAGTCATCAAAAACACCATCTATTTTTCCATGCAGTCATTTTGGAGCATATTCATTTTCAACACATGTAGCCTTTCTTTCTAAGCTGTCATCCTCCTGTAGTTTGCATAACAAAAGTCCTTCGCTACTGTCATTTCTTCAGAGCAAAGGTTTCTGCTCATTTTATTGTTTCTTACTGGAACATTGATGAATTCTTACCTCACCTATTCTTTTACTTGAGAACAAGTTTTTTTATGCAGATCTTTTTAAAATGTCTATCAAAACTGATTCTCTTTCACTCTTTCTTGAATCTGGACTTGATTTTCTAGGGTCAGTGAAGAAACAGAACATTTACCCTGGGGATCACTGCAGTGGCTCTGTTGGACAGAGACGCAGGGTACTAATGGCTCTGCTGGTCAGAGGCACACGGAACTAATCTAAGGGGGTGGCGAAAGCCAACACTCTCTGGCTAGGCTAATAAATGCCCTTGGGCAGATAGCCTAGTACTTACCTATGAACCTATGAACCTATAAGTAAACGTAGTAAGTTTTACTTTTTAACTTTGTGCATGAGTAAGCGAGTAGGTAGTCTTGCAATGGGAATAATTCTGCATTCCGGGAGGGCTATGTTGTGGTCCACATAGTAGTTATCTATGAAGTCCTGCTTTAGCTTTTGAGCAGTTTGCACTCTCTTTTATGCTTAACCAATTGTATTGTCTATAACATAGTATGGAAGTGAAATGTTAAATTCCTTTCTTCTAGAAATGTCTCAGTTCCAATGTATATATATTATGAACTGCTATTTCACCTCTATGTCTGAAAACAAATTTTTGAAAGTGTACTTTGTAGTGCATCTTTCACCACTCTACTCAGAGTAGATACAATTTGTGATACACAGTTGTACAGTTTTAAACAGAATGTGTTGCACTGTGAGGTAAATAACAGCTTTCAAAGGCATTAGTTCCTGAGAGTGACACTTAAAGTTTACTTCTGTCCCCTGTTTGTGTGGCAACACTAAGTTTTTAAGACTTTCAAAGCCATACAATATTTGTCCTGCTGCACTTTTTTGTGATTGGTATTATGTGGAGCATATAAAGCTACATGCACTACAAAGAATTACAGCTGACTGCGCCTCCAGGAGTTTCTGCAGTTACCTCCTGCTGCGCCTCGAGGCATCAAATATTGCTTGCTTGTATTTGCATTAATAATTCCAAAACCATGCTGCATACAAGGTATCAGAATATTTTATCTTGAAGCATGATGGCAAACACAAATGTATTTATTTCTAAAGGCTCAAGCCACACCCACTGGGATTTAAAGGTACACACTCAAAAGAGCTGTACTGAAGGGAATGAGTTACGAATTTTTCTTCGTGACAATTTTTTCTTGACATAAATGCCACAGAAAAAAACAATGCAACTAAGTCAGGATTGTCTTGATGTGGTAGCATATACATTATTTTGTAGTGAAGAAATCCATTTTGAATTGAAAGTTTTTAGGATGTAGATGTCTTTGGCTGATCTGAAATAATCACATTTAAAGTTTACATGTAACACGACTCATTAGGAAATAAAAAAGTAAGGATGCATTTGTTTTACATACAGCTAGATTCATCAGAAAATAAATAAAATGGTTTCCTTTCCTTCCTTAAGGCGTCACCTATCTCAGATAATATTTTTAGCCACTTCTTTAAGTATTTGCACCTCAGGATTATTCTCAGCTCATTTTGAAAACTGTTCATTTTTTTTTCTGTCATGTCTGACTGTTAAATTACTGACTTAACCTTCAGTTAATTTAAAAGCAAGTATTCTTGCTGTTCTGGCAACTCATTTCCTATGTTTTTTTTTTTTTAATAATGCACTAGGAAGTTCTACTTCCATAAACACTGCATCATGCTTTGCCGTCTTGAAAATGCCTTGTGCAACACATTCACAAATATATTAACATGCTTTTTACTTACTTATGTGCATGTGTATATATATATATATATATATATATATATATATATATATATATATATATATGTACTCATATATGTATATTTATCTATATGACTCCCTACCAGAGGAACAAATGCTAATAAGGACAAACATAAGCTCAAGCCTGGAACTTTGAAAACCTAGAAATTGTAATGAAGCTGATGTTCATTGTGCAGGATTGTGGCACAGTGGTAATTGTGGCTTTGTTCCTTTCCTCGCTGTACTGTGATCTCGGAGTTTGTAAATATAATTTGCATGACATGTGGCTTGCACAGACACCCCATGTGGTGGGTACAGGGTGTCTTGCCCCCCCCCCCTGCTATAAAAGCATGTGTTGTGATTGTCCTTTGTTGTTTGAGTTTCCAAGTTTCCTGGCTTGATCTTTTAATGTTCAGCCTTGTAGGAATTTGAGTTTGTGACAGAATCCATATAGTTATTACTAACACAAATTTCCAAAGCTCTGTATTGGGCCTCATTTCTCTTTTTTATCTGAGCATATATTTTTTACAATCAGTAAAGGATCCATAACCCATTGGTGAATTAATTTTTTAGTTGCTTGTCTGTCTGCCTGTTTAAAAGATCACTTAATCAATTCCTGTTTGGATTCAATCAGTTTTAAATCTGAATACCCTTTTCACAGCAACATATTTTAGCTTCTATCAGTAAATACTTGAGCATTTCAAGTAATTTTCTTACTGTTTGTTTAAGCAGCATACCACATTTTGTTCAAACAATTTTCTTTGGCAAAACTATTAGCCACATATTTGTAATAAGTATTGAAAGATATTATAACATAACAAAAGTCAGTATCTATTTCTTGAGGGAAGCATTTGCACCACTGATTTTTTTTTCTTTCTAATGTCAAGCCTTCTGAGACTGAAACTTGGGCCGGGTATCTCATCTCTGTAACTTGGAATTTATATATTTGTTCATCTTGACACTGCTCTGTCTCATCCTTTCAGTAACTCATTCTTTCTCATGCAATAATGCAAAATCAAGCACTAGTATAGCTTCAGTAATATTAAAACATTGTCAAGCTCCTTTTTAATAAGTGCAGTAGTTCTCTATAACATTCAGTTTACTCTATGCCTTCTCAATGCTCAAAAACGTTGATGTCACCTATAAAACTAACATGGCCGCCTGATATAACAAAGCAGCAAATTTTGCAGCCAAATGTTGATATAAAACATATCACTATCTGGCATTAAAATAATTTAAATGTAAAAACTTCCCAACTAGCTTATTGTATAGTTGTATGCTAATAGTGCTAGTAGCTAGCACTATTAATCACCACAAAAAACAACCTCTTATACTCTTCAAAAAAAAAAAATACTATGGAACACTCTACAGTACTGTCATCCAACTCTATAAATCTTACACTGGCAATATACGCAACTACTATCAACCAGTATATCATACAATACTTCTGGATACACTACTCTTACTCTGCCTAAAGACTCTGGAAATCAATAGCTACTTGCATAAAGCAGACAGATAATCGAACTACATTCATAACTCTACTTAAAGAACATCTATACCAAGCTTGACACCATCCTTCTTGCTGTCATGATTAGTTTTCTGCATAGATCACTCTCGCCACTGACTTCAACTTCCACTTTATCTTTACCCACTTTAGTATTAGTATAGCTATCTCTATTTATATATTGTACTGATTACACTGATACTTTTCTCTTTCACTCTTCTTGTATACCTATTCCTGTAAGTCTTCCTTATAAAAAAATGCAGCCATTTCTTTGCGTCTTCCATTTCCTCCTATACATACATACATTCAGCATTATCTTTGACTACCACTATTGCTTCATAATCAATCCCTCTGTCTAATACAATGCTCCACTATTGTTTTCCTTTTATTACTCCCTACTATCCTCAATACATCTGGCTCCTCATTTTCTCTTTATATTTAATTTTAACTTTTGCTGCTATTATGCTTCACATATGTAAATCTCTGTTTGGTTATTTGTGAATTATGGATGTCGATAGTGATTGCTATCTTATGCACTACATGTAATTTCATTGTGAAGCTTTTCTCCCAGTGCTCCACTCAAAATGTTTTATTGCCAGTCAAACTTTTCTGGTCAACAAATACCAATAAATAAAATAAAATAAAATGTATATGAACATTAAGATCAGATTATCAAGGAGGAAGGGGAAATACTCTGGTCTCTATACAGAGGAATATTACCCCTAATCCATGTTAATGATCAACAGAACTGACAGGTCGTAACATTCCATGTATGGAAAATCCAGAACTGAATGTCAACAATGAAGCTCTCAGAAAGTTGTCCCTCAAAAAAAAGGGGGTAATATCTAAATTTTATCAAACTTTCTCACAACATCACAACAACTATGCTCTTCACCCAGTCACATATTTCATAGTCATACTAGCTGTACATTCTGCTCAACATCTTTTCAGTTGTACTGCTCAGAGCTGTTGTACACTTGCTTGGTGCATGCAATGCTGGCAGCAGAGCAGGATCAATGTGAATATGAGTCCTGGCAAACAGGCCAAACTTAAAATTAATTCTATATACATATAAAGCAAATCATCATTATGCACAGCTACATTAAGAATAAGTTTTACTCATTTCTAACATTCTGATATACTGAGTGACCTAATATGATAGTTTTATTCCAGTTCTCAGAAGCAGGGTCATGTATTGTTTTCTGATCCACTGCCATTAGAAGATGCCTTAAATAAGTTAATGTTTTACACTATGATTGTTATAACATCTTCATTTACAAATTCATTGTTTTAGTCATTTGACAAAAATTATAGTCTGGAATAGTGTTCTGTCTAATTTAAACTCCAGAATTGATTATTGACTTTAATCTTATCTGTCTATATGTCTCAATGATTCACTTCTGGTAGACTATTAATACTGCATTCATTTTTTGTACTTACTGTGCCATAGATAACATAATTTCATGCATTGTAGTAAGCAATACATTCTTTTTTGTTGCAATTTTGTTTTCTCATTTTTTTATTATATATACTTCAACACAATGATTTTTCTTACCACAGCTTCTACACACATGACTAATTGCTTAGCACTTATTTTTCCTTATCTGCAGTCATACTTTATGCACAACGTCTCAGTGAAATGTTTCTTATGATTCCCAAGCTACAAATGACCCAACTCATTTTATACTATTTTCTTATTTTCATAATTTCTATGAAAAGGACAAGTAGGTATTAGCACAGGAAATAAAGATGCAATATGAGTTTTCAGAGTGATTCAGTGCAAGTTAGTAATGTTTCACTGAGTAAAACATAACTGATGTGAAGAACAAATAGTTTCTTTTATAACTCAATAAAACATGTCAGTTTAGTATTAGGATGTACCACTTTGAGAGATAATTATTCTCTGATTCTAGTAACAAGTACAACTGCAAATTATGACATGACACAAAATGGACAAGGCTATATTGTTCTACTTTCAAATCTTGAAATACTGAAATATCGAATTCCAGTATCTCATTATGAGAAAAATGAATATCCACTACCACGAAAAATTAAAAAAAGAACGTCATTATACTGAAAGTTCATAATACTGTATTTTCAGTATGCGATGTTTCATTCTTTAATATACCTTCCACTGCACAAACAAAAACACAAACCCGACCTACCTCCTTACACCATTACAAACCAAAACAACACACATACCAACAAAGCCAAAGCGATCTATGTATAAGCAGGGGGACAAGCCCCCCTGTACTCATCACACCCCCACTACTTATATATACCAGCTCCGAGGTTGCACTAACATAAAAAAAAAACAACAAAACTACCATTACTCGCCCTACACCTCCATTGCACCCTGTCAAACATATGCCCACAAGAAACACAAACACTGTACAAATATCACCACTTTCAACACTTATGCACACACTCTCACCTGCTTACCCCAACCTACTCCTAAGACTTCCCCCCAAAATTAAAACATAACATATTTCTATCCATAATCCTTGCACACTACAAACCTACCTGAATCTCTGCACATAACCACACATCGGCCACCATGTCTACATCCCAGAAACCAGTATACCTTAAAGGGGCAGAATACTATACAGAACAGGCTGCACCACAACTACTTCAAATTTGGCACCCTCAGATCAATTGATTTGCAGTGTCGAATAACTGCACTTTCATTATTGTCGTCTCCAGATACTGAAATTCGATATTTCACTATTTCAAGATTTGAAAGTAGAACTATTGTACATGGTAATAATGGTAATATTTGAGATACTGGAACATAAAAACAATAAGTATGCATACAACAAACAAAATTAATTTATATATTTTGATAAGTGAAGGAGAAATACATGTATAGAATTAGTAACAACAAATCCATAAGTGTGTAGCGTATCAGACTTCTTAAAATCTCATATGCAAAGAGCACTGCAGTTATAAACTGGTAAATTACCGATTAGACTTTTGGGGAGTATAAGAATAGCGGAGGGACTTTAACAGTAGATAAGTAGCTAAATAATGAGAAAACAAAGGTGTGTAAAAGGGTAAAGGGTAGTGATAGAATTTTGGAAAAATAGAAGAAAATAAAGAAGAATGGAACAGAATCATGGAAGTGAAGAAAGAATGGAAGCAAAGAGGTGATAAAGTTGAGGAGGGGGAAGTAGATGGCAGGTATATGCTGAATGCAAAATTAGGGTGATGGTAAGGAAGGATTTGAAAATATTCTGCAATGTATTTTCATCTTTCATTTTAAAGCTCTTTCTGAGTGAAATAGGTTGAGTGAAAATCTGATGGTGAAGAGAATTGGGTTATGTCAGATGGAAGGAAACCTTTACATTTTGCAGCAATAAAGATACATTTTTCACCTCTAAAACACTGAAATGGAAACAGAGAGTATTTATTATTTGATGCCAGGTGGCTGAAACTACATATGGTGAGTAATGTTTCACTGAAATGACACACTGAAAAATGACACAAATAAGATGAACACAGTATTTTTCTGTATTGAGCATTTCTCCCCTCTCCCATCATGCAGGAAAAAACTCCCTTTACACCTTCACTTTCAAATGTCATCTAAGTCAAGACCACCACATTATAAGGAATTGAATAAATGCACCATCAGCCTAACATGCATGTCAAAGAAGCTGAAGAAAAGACAGGCGTAATGTGGTTACTAGATTTAGTCCCTTAACAAGTGTTAGACTTTATATCAGTATCACCAATAATGGATAAACAGGAGATGTCGAGTTAAATCTGTTCTTGTATATTTGTTTTACTTTAATTTAAAACGGGTATGAATTTGTTTTAAAAATGGCGAATCTGTGGATACTTTAATTATATGTACTTCATTAGAAAATTTGTTGTGGTAATGAAATAATTAGTGAAACGTAAACAGAGCACTGAATTGTGATGTTGTGTAAGTCATTAAAGTACCCTCTGCCTTCTTCTCCTTCATCGTAGTAACAAGTCATGCTTAGATACCCATGCCCCGTTACTATGTTTAAGTTGTGAAATCACTTGTTAGCTTTCACCTTATTTTTCAGCTTCAGGTTGATTCCCACAATTTTTTGTGGAAACACCTAAAAAGTGGTGAGCTCCAAATAATCACTTCAGATGTAATCACTGAGGTGGAAAGCATGCTAGAATGTGATTTGTTGTATTTCTGCAACATTGGTAGCTAAAGCCACTGTTCATTTTGATGATAAGACTTTTTATATAATTAAATAAATGCATAAAACCACAAACTGTTTTGTATAACAGAGGAATGAGTGTGCTGCAGTGTCACTTCTAGGAGGTGTAATACTGCAGTCAGAAGATGGGTAAAGTCCTTTAACAAGTCAGCAAGATACTCTGAAAAGCAAGAAAGAATCTGATTACTCCTGCTTTGGACTCAAAAAAGACAGGTGTGTTACAAATGTTGACAGTAGCTGTGAGTTCTTCCCTGGGGCTGGAATGTGTTGTCTGAAAAGACTGTGGAGTGCATAAACACCAGTTGTCTTCTTTGAAAAATGCATATATCTTCACTGAATAATGAAATGCATGTAAATTCAAAGTGTGTGTGCATACATCGGTATGTGCATGCATGTCTGTGTACTATGGGTGGTTTCTAGCCAGATCATACTGTAGCAGACTCATGCTGCTATTATTTTAATTGTCTTTCCCTACCTATAAAGAGATAGTTGTACTCATCCTCTGTGATTTTGTTAATTTCTTTTTTAACTAAACAAAATCAAATTCAGGGAAAATAGTACCTTGATTACAGTGTAGTAGAACCCTGTGGCATGGCAGAAATACACTGCTTTAACTTACAACCATTCTTTCCATAGAGGTAGACAACCACCAGTCATTTACTCTGATTTCTTAAAGTAATTATTTATTGATTTACTGATTGCTTTATTAAATTCTTAATCAAATAGGTGGATTTGTCCAAAAATACTTTTCAGCCATGACATAAGCCTGAGATCTAAGACAGAGGTATATCAATAGAAACAGTACAATTACTATATGTTAATAAGTATGACAGATGTATCCATGTATATACATTGTCCAAATGATCGAGTCAAGAAGCACACAGAGGTTGCCTTTGTGACCATTTATTGAACCAACAAATCAGACTGTTATAACCATACTAAAATACACCAAAATAACAGGTTGACCATTCAGAACTATAACCTGACTTGTAATGCAGTCAGTTGGTATCGATAAGCTCATTCAAGTCCATCGACTTATTGTGTCTGAGGGGCATATACCAAATACATGTCAGACAAATCTCTCAATCTCCCAAAACATGGCTTAATACTTTATCCCACTAAACTTGCTTTTGATCAATGCCTCTTTGGTCTTATGGACCTGTATCTGAATTCCAAGAGGCCACTAAACTAAGAAGGGAAGAAACCTAACACGGGGGGGTGGGAGATGAGGTACAAGGTGCCCATCCACCAGCATACAAAACCTTCAGTCCTCCCCCACCCCCATTGTCTGTGGCCTCTCAACATTGCATTAAGAATGTATTAACTTAAGCTGCCTTTATTCTGGGTAGATATTACACACTCTTCTTCCTTAGTAAGCTGGTCAATGAGCAAAGATAAATGCTGATGAAATAAAGCAAAACCAAGACCTTTTAAGTGTCAGCTGCTTTTAGCATAAAAGTCCTAATTTGGTCTTCCTATGCTTGATAACATGGGTGCCAGTTTAATTAACTGTCCACATCACCCATCATTTGATAAACTGTCTGTATATTTCAATGGTTGAATTCTTGTGTTCACCTCTTAAATGAAATTTAGTAACTATGGTGGACCAGCAGGCATTCAGGTTAGGGTGTAGCATAAGTAGGTCATAGAGGTCAGATAGTATTCTGGCCAACAGCAGTTTCTCTGGGAAAATTGTAAGGTTACTGCCTCCCAGATGAATGATCAAGTCAGAAGGCTTACGCCAATAGTCCAATAGATGATATCAAGCCTGCCATGGCTGAAACCATGATAAGCTTGGAAATTCAGCCCAATAAACTACACAAGATTCTTGATCCAGTGAACATGTTAAACCACTGGGGTGTAATGCTGCCCTTGAAGCCACTATCTGTATAACAAATGACCCAGAATCCACAAAACCTTTCTCCTTGCATAAATAAAATGCTGCAGTTAAGTTCTGCTGTAGGGCAGGGAAGCATCAAATATCCACTTCTGTGTTCTCTTTAAGATTTTAATTGAATTCCCTTCAATTGCAAGGTTTGAAGTCCTCCTTTTCTTTAAAGAATGTGAGGAAAAGCCCTAAGAGCAAAAGTCTGACTGCAGCAAATCTTTATGTAAGGTCATATTGACTTCAAAGGAGGCAATTAAGTGACCTGACTTTAGCAAAAATTTTGACCTGAAAGGAGATACTTTGGAGTTAACTTGCATAAAGCTGAAGCCTAATGGACATGACAGGTGATGTAGCAACTCTATTTCCCTAGGCGCACTTGCTGCCCATGACTGGATGGATCTGTCTTCAGCTTCCGTAGCCAGAGTAGAACATAGTCCTTAGTTAAAAACACATCCTCCCAGTGCAAAGCCTGAAGGAGCTGGGATACCCTGAATGCTCCTGGATACAACTGGGTAAACAATGAGGCCCATCAAATTAATGCATGAAAGTCATCAGAAATGTAATAGCTGCCCACAGTGATGTATAGCAGATGGCTTATCAGCTTCCTGGGGTCCTAAAATGCTCCCCTGATGTTACTGCATCCTTTAACCAGTAGAAAGACTAACCAGTGCCATGAAGTATTAGGTATCCCTAAAGAACGGACTATTCATCTCAAGGTTGTTAGATGTATAAGTAAGGTACTAGGCACATACTTAACAGACACCTATGGAATAAAAAAATTGAATTAGAACTGCTAAGGACCAGTGTCTGAATTGGTGAGGCACCTTCATATGGAACTTGTAATGTGTTGTAATGATGATGAATAAGTCTTTCTGGTGCTTGTGGCTCAGGACCTGAATAGGAGATCACTGACAAATCCTTGCCAATCATCCAGACTGCAATCAGAATCAGTGCCCCACAGAGTCTGCATCTGGAGCTAACTGCCACAGTGTGGTAACTTTGAACTAATAAACTGTCAGTTATGCCATTTTCCTTGCGTAGAATGTGTTGACTTGAAGTGCTCAGATTATTTTATAGACTTAACAGGACCAACAATCTTATTACAGAATGGACCCAATTAGACTATGACAACTTTTTGTTAATGGCTGTCACCACTATGTGATTGTCTGAGTTAAATATGATCCTCTTATTGCCAAACTAGTCCTTGCAAACTAGTATGACTATCCATATACTCATACTTCTAACTTACAAAAAAAAAAAAAAAAAAAAAAAAAAAAGCTTGTTTTTTTTATCTGTACATAAATGTTTTACTTAATGTTTTTTTTTTTTTTTTCATCTGAAATGCCTGTACTTTTAAAATGTTTAGACTACATGAATCTCACTTTTGTAAATCATTACCTAGGATTAGAAATGTTATGTCTTTTTTAAACAAATTGTATATTATCCCTATATTTTTCATAGTTCTACTACTTTATTTATTTTTGTATAACTAGTGTAAAATTGTCTATTTCCTGTGGAGCTTTTCTCCCCTGGCCTCCACTGAAAATGGGCTCTTCCAGGCCCAGTGGCTATCTCATCATCAAACGGTGATAAATAAATAAATAAATAAATATAGGAAAGATTTCAAAGAAAGCAATTTCTTTCTTCAGTCCAGTCCCATAAGCCATTTCCAGAAAACCACTTCACTTCACTTGAAAATATTCCCCATTCCAAATTCTGACAATGTGGTAGTAAAATGTAGTATCTCTTCAGAGAACATTCACAGAGTTGCCACCCTTGACACCATCGTACAGATTCAAAAAGTTTTTCCATAATCACAGGACTTCCGTGACAGTGCCAGTGACATTAACCCAGCTTTTCCAGCCCAGCAACAATTTCAACAAGTGTCCGAGAAAAGTCCTACCTGAGGAAATGGCTCTGCAGGTAAAATTAAGGAGTGGGAGAAATTGCATGACTTCTTGACCCTAACCTTCCTCACCTTAAGGAATGTATACATGGTGACTTTCAGGAATTGCTGTTTGTCTGCTGATACTTTAAAGGATGAAGATGGGATGTCAGTCACTAAACCTGAGAATGTAATAGCCCGACTGGGATCATGTAGTTTATCAGGAGCCAATGGTACTCCCAAATCTGTGCAAAGTTTGATTAAGCATTGCAAGCCTTCATTTGCTCCCTCCTCCCCTTCACCAGTGATCAAAAAAATGATCCAAGTAATGGATGGTGGCTTGCCTTGAGTCTCACAGTTACCAGCACTAGTGTAAGATTGAACTGAGGATTTCAAAAACCAAGCAAGCAAGGGAGCACCCGATCGGCTTAGCTCTGTCAAAGATTAGTTGTCCATCAAATGAAAAGCTTAACATGGGACAGTCTAATTCTTAGATTGAGAGGAGACCAAAGTCAGACTGAATATCTATCTTGCAGAGGCTAGGGTTGCTGAAGGGTATAATAATTTCCACTGCACAGTATAAGGGTGCATAGTGAACTTTGATCAACTTCTTGTCAATGAAGTCATTGACAAATTAGCCCAAAGGATGAGATAGGTTGTTTACTAGTCAAAATTCTTCCTCTGCCTTTTCAGGAACTCATTCCTTGCCTTTGACATAAAATAAGTTTTCTGCTATTTTGGAATCCCAAACCGCTGAAGATTAAATAGAAACACAGACAGAATCTACTAGCAGGATGTTTTTAATCAGTGATAACAGGATAGGCGAATTTACATGAAGGCCAAGAAGTCTTACCATTATTGCAACTCCAGCAGTATCTCTGCTTGGATTGGCTGACTGAGGAGTTAAAGTTACTCAAAAGGTTAGGCTCGTCAAGCATCACACTAAGCCAGGCATGTGGGTGTCATTGTTCCCAGTGAAGATTTTTTCCTGTGGCTTTTAATTTAAAAAATTGCTGATCATACCATAACCAGGAAGACCCACCCTGCATACGGTGCACCTCCATAATATAACATGCTAATAAAAAGAGCCTGACTGCTGTCTTTTTCAATCATGATGGCCATGTAAACTGTAAATCCCAATATCCAGTTATACCAACGTTTTTCTATTGCTTTGGCTGATTCTTTCTTGTCAATTGCAATGACACCCTCTTCAAGGCCTTTGTATCCTGCGATTTCTAATAAAAAATCCCCTGAATGACCTTCATATCTAACAGGTCAAAATGTCTGTACAGTCCCCTCAGTTTGGTTTTCCCTTGATGCTCAACGGAACATGTGCAGTAATGCTCAGACTTGGTAAAGTGTACCTTCCATGGTTGCCTGTAGCCATGGGAGTGAAAAATTTAGTTATATTAATTTCTGAGTCAACAAGTAAAAGATGTATGTGTCTGTAAGATTGTGGGTGGGGGGTTGAATCTTGTTGAGCTAGGGAAGTGGATGATTTATAAAGGACAGCTTGCTGGGACCTTGTTTGAGTACCATTCCTGGCAGACCTCAAAGAACCAAAATTCTTTTCTAGGACCATATCAAACTTCCTCAATCTGCACTCTTCTGATAATAATTCTAGAAACTCCTCCAAGTACTAATTTTCTGCTACTCCTCCAGGCAAAGGAACCCCAGTATTGTTTCCTCATCAGTACATTTACTTCTTAGATTCATCTTGGTTGTCTGGGGTGCTTTTTCTGTCAGAGATCTAGATGGGTTGGAATTATCTTTCCGACTCCTCCACCATGGCTTCTTGGCCTGCATCTCCATTGATAGTTGACCCATTTCCATGGCTGATTTTAAACTCCTCTTATTGTGGATCATTGTACCCTGCACATTGGCTGCTTCTAAGTCAGAAAATAGGTAATTCCCATCACTGGTTAACCACTTTCAAGTGTCTTTAAGTGCCTGAACAACCAAGAGACATCCAGATGGGTACCTTAATGGAACATTTTTAAAAGCAAAGCTCTTTGTGTCGCACCCTGACTGCCATATAAAACATGTGCAGTAATTTTTTAAAACTCACTGCAAGTCCTATAATGCTTGCCAAACACCCTACATGCTTACTGACATTGCAAAGTAGTTGAGTTGACTTTGAGCTTACTGCCTGTATCTATGATCAAAACCATGACCCTAAATTTCCCCTCATGTGGAAGCCACTCATCCTTGTTGTCCAGCTGCTGCAAGAGTTCTCAAACAGGAAGTATTCCTACTTGTAGCAGTGTACAGCAAAATGAACCCCAAAGTCCAATATATAATTATCACAAACACCCATACTCAAGACAAATGTGCCATCACAGTGGACTGCAGTAGACAACAACACTCCACAACCAGCATTTTGCCAACTGTCCCAAATGAAAAAGTTGCAATGATTCTACAGTCTGGTACCAACTCTGCAAAACCAAAGGGCAAATTACCCACTGTACCCTGTTCCTGCAATATAAAACCTTGTCCTTCATGCTAAAACTTAACACAATTCAAACCAGCATAAATGCAAAACACTGCAAACCTCCATGGAAATGATACCACTAACTTCTTATAGATATCTTTCTCCAGTATTGTGCAATCTTGGAATTGGTATATGTAATTATCTGGGGGTGGAGGGGTGCAGCTCCCCACATGAGTGGTGCAGGGGGGCTTGCTCCCTGCATTCAAAATATTTTCAATATTTAGAATTTTAGATATTTTGATTTTCAGTCTTTTGAACTTTCGATCTTCTGACATAGACCCCCTCCTAATACCCCCAATTCATCTTTGTCTGTGAACTTCACATAAAAAAATGCTGACTAACACCTCTAACTCAGGACTTTCAGTGCTATTTATGACAGTCCTTCACATACACAAATACTACAGTACTCCATCAGTCCCTTGCTCCCAGAGCCCTACCTCACTGATGTATGTAGCCCTAAGAAAGTACCTTACTCCTAAAGCCATGGAGTATAATCAAAGCGTTCAAGAGGCACATAAGTGAAACAAATGCAAAACTGACTTTGAAATATTGTGCATCTGAAACAGTGGATTAAACACAATACATAAGGAAACAAACCACCTTCAGAAATTCCCTATACAGTACAAACAAAGCTTTAAATAAAAGGTACACTACCCTAGTCATTAAATGATGACTCCATAGAAAATAAAATTCTGACTTTGAAATATTTTGCATCTGAAACAGTGGATTAAACACAATACATAAGGAAACAAACCACCTTCAGAAATTCCCTATACAGTACAAACAAAGCTTTAAATAAAAGGTACACTACCCTAGTCATTTAATGATGACTCCATAGAAAATAAAATTCTTCCTGTTAAGTTGCTGATACAAAGTCTGTCAACTGACCATTGAAGTGCCTTTGCACCTTTGAACAGAAAATTGTAAACGATCTGCAATGTTCTGCCCTTCGGCTGTGACTCATCTGTGGAAAATGAGCTTACGTGCAAGTTTTCTTTAAACATTTGAAAGAATAAAACTGTAGAATTTTACATATGAAGGGGAAATACAATTAATAATATTAAAATATGCATAACAGAGAACATAAAGTCCAATATTAAATTTAATCCTATGGCAATAATCAAAAATTTGGTTCAATAAAAAGCAACATTGATAACAGGGGATTGGTATGATGACAAATATTTAGAAAAGCTGAGTGATTTTCATATTTGTTGACAAGGCATGGCTTGAGGCACAGTGATATGAATATTAGCTGTTATACCTCTGATATTTATATCCATATTCATCTTTCACTTGTTCTGCGAAATTCCTTCTGAATGAGCAGTTATGTAAATTCCTAACCTGTTGTAGGAACATGTTCCAAGTGCTGAAGAGATTTTAGGAAGTTTTTTTTTTCCCACCAGTAAACTTAAATTAAAGGTGGCTGAAAAACAGTTCATCTTGTTGTCAGTGAGAGCCAGTAATAGCTAGTGAGAGAATAGTGGTAAAAAACAGTTGTTTAAGGCAAGTGAGACAGTGGTGGTACCTGTCACCAGAGAGTAGGGTTACCACCTGTCCATATTTGTGAGGGACAGTCCAGCTGTTGGCAGTTCTTTCCTACAAAATACAACATACAAAGGGAAATTGGAGGAGGGAGGATTAGGGATATTGCTACTAACATGAGATCACATGGTACAGATTTAATGCATAACTTAGATTAGACATTTGGGAGCTCAAAGAGTATTGTTTGCCTTTCACCCATGTATAAGGTTTTGGCAGTATTGGGTACTATTGTACAAGTTCTAATGATGTTTAGAAAAAAAAACTGCTGCTCAGTAAATACTTCCAAGCCATGTCTCTTTTTTGAAGTAAATGATATTTAGTTCATATTACCCTCCTTCATTTCATTGGAGAAAAGTCTGTTTTGAACTGGTGCAGCAGATTATAAAAGAAGGCCAGGGCAGCAGTACGGTTAGTTTATTAATAAGTAATACCCAAATTACAACATCCACTTAAAGTAACATGGTAGTTCAATGCTTTCTGGTACAGAATGTTGAGTGATAAACAATGTTTTTGCTTTGGATTCTTCAGCTGACCATGATATTACAGAGCAGTGTTCACTGCAAACAACTGGAAGAAGTGCATTCTTGTCCACCAGTATGTAATATTAGTAATAATATGATCAAAAGTGAGTCGCTGATAGTCAAAGGGATTTCTCTACTGGATGATGTGGCTGCTTATATTATGTTATTAAGGAATCAGTTTTTGTAAAACTCATTATGTCCAAGTCAGCTAATGCCGAGGTCATCAAAAAGTTGTACTTTTTACAAGACCATTATTTGCACATTTAAGGGTAGTATTCAGCTAGAGAAACAATGTTTGGTGAGGTGTGTAGAATGCTGATAAGGCCACATTGGTTTATGTGACAACTCTTAAATTCTGCTAGAATGTATTGAGGGACATGGTTTGCCCTGGTCATGCTTCTTTGTATTACTTTAATTAGATGTTTCTGTCTTTTCTTGATTAACAGTAGTACCATACCACGAATAATTAAGACCTATCATATCACTCTAGGGAAAGAATTAGTTATTGTTATAATATAAATAAAGATAGCATTCTTGGATTTCTACAATGTCTGCATTCTGTTTTTATAACCAGGCCTCATGATTTACACTTTTGTTGGCATTGGTGTTAAAAGTAATTGCTGCGACTCCTAGTTCCTTTAGCTTTTCAGTAATAAGTGTCATTAAATTGGTGTTTATGTGATTAATGAGGGCCTGTGTTTAATATAACATCATTTGAGCAAATGTGTTTTAAGGTCTTAAGATGTGATAATGAATGAAGATTTTAAACAAATTGATTAGGGCAGATATTGCTTTAATGTAATTATGTACTCCTGAAATTGATTAGAATGAGCATTTAAATACTTTTTGTCCAAATGCTCCCCCATGAAAACAATGAAAAGTGCAGCTATTCATTGCTATGGACTCCAGCTTATACATCTGAAATATAGTTAGACTGAATGGAGTTCAGACTCTGTTATGGTCAGTATATGCAAGTAACTACCGTAATGCTAAAGATTAAAATGATACCTAGTATAGTTTTAAGACCTCTTACTGTCAGGAGTTGTTGATATACTGGGATGGGTGAGAGGTTTCTGGACAAATGTTAGCAGACATATTGATAGCTGTCTTTCAAACAACAGGCTAAAGATAAAAGTTTTATGTAGGTAGTGTGTAAGTTAAAGTTATGATACCTTCTGTCCCTATACCGTTTTCATAAAGGATTTCAAGTTGTTATGCTGACCTTGTATGTGCTTAATGTGGGTAGGTAATATGCAAATGGATTATTAATGTATGCTTAATGTTTGGAGGGGGAATGCAGATGTATGAACAACGGGTGTGGATCAGTTAACAAACTCTATACATCAGCATATAATAATCAGTTGACACTAATGTTCCATATTAGCATTTCTGTTGCACTAACTTTAAAGGAAGCAAGACTACTGAAGCTGTTTACTTTTGATAGAGAAAATGTTGCTAAGAATGTCAACCTGCTAAAGAAAGAATGCCAACCAGTTTTACTACAATTACTCATTAATTTGTATTCCATAAACAAGAACTCCCTAATGCAGAAACATTTCAGGAGCACACATTGCTCAT
Organism: Protopterus annectens; assembly: GCF_019279795.1. Lineage (NCBI taxonomy): Eukaryota > Metazoa > Chordata > Ceratodontiformes > Protopteridae > Protopterus > Protopterus annectens. The sequence goes on from NC_056725.1 coordinate 280,753,501, forward strand.
TTATAGAAACAATAGGCACTCAAAATGATACTATTACAAAATTCAAATGTCCATGAAGGGAGGTGTAAGCAAAATAAAGAAGCAGCAGTCAAACTAAGCTGTGAAAATTAAAGCGACCATAGTGGCATATACTGATTGGCAACTAACCAGAGACCATTTATATGGACACAAGCCATAACAGCAATAAAAGATATATCTTCAGTTTATACAAATCAAAAAGCAGTAGAAATCTTACACGTAACCAGAGAGTGGCAAATGGCTGGCTGATATTTCACAATCTGCATACAGGTATTTATTAGATCCACTTATGTTTCCTTTCATCTTAAATGTGATGGAAATAACTGGATCAAGAGAATAAGAGAAAAATATTGTCAGCTTTCAAGCTACTGTGAGTGAAGAACATGAAACAGTGTAAATACTATGAAGTGATGGGCTGGTACATATTAATGCTATTATTTTTCTTCCATTAGTTGAGTTAAAGTTGCTGAGTCGCCCATTTAGGACAACAGAACTTGTGGATATAATCTGTTACAAGGGAGTTAGTCATATAAATCAAGAACTCATTAACACTTTGCACAGAGACAGCATGCTATTCATGCATTTGTTACACAATGAGATGCAGAGGTTGTACCAGTGACATTCGGGCTGCCAAATACATTCACAGCTGTATATGTAATTCTAACTGCGATGGATGCAATCATGATCCAGCACAATGCTGTAGCCTCAGGTAATGTGACTCAGATTAGAAAACAATCATGAGCAGTGTTTTCCTTGTGTAATAAACCTCACTGTCGTATTTATGTGAATGTAGGTCACCTACACACATCAAGAGAAATTTTCACTGAAAAGCAAGACAGGGTTTGTTGTTAAAGATGTCCACTGAAATGCAGCTGTGGCTAATGTGATACAATAGAGTCGGGAGAAAGTTAGTAGTCAGGAGTAATTCAGTGATTTGTTAATATGGAAACTGAATACTGACATTTTAAATACTTTAATGCTCTAAATGTTACACCTTACAGCATCATTGCTATGCAGAAATGCAACAATCAAATAGGCATAACAATTGTAGCACACCCACTGACCATACCTCTCAGCCTGGAATCATCAAAAATCTGGACAAGGCCCATGAAAAATAGGTACAAATCTGTACGCTGATTAACATCTAATTTGCATACATAATTGCATAACCCCACCCACTCCAATGGAACTGCGGGATACCAACTTTCAAACGCAAACTGAAGAACAGACAACCAAAATATGTCACCAAAGTCCCCCTGCAGCCATTCCAATGTCCCATTACCTGGCAATTTCTCCCCATTTACCATAAACACTAATGTGTGCATAGCATACTGCTTTACTTCTACAATGATTTGGATTTTATTTGTACATTTTGCAGCAAAACAATGCACAAACACTAACAGACATCTCCTAAACAAAGCAATGCTGTCTCACAATGAAAATAGACTTGGCATTAAAGCTTCTCTGTCCTTGAAACTCATATTCATTGAAATAGCATTGAAACCCACACACCACATCCAAAGAAAATGCACATGGCCAGTGGTGGATAAAGATTACCTTTGGGCTGTTTTCAAATCACTGCCCCCTTGCACACAAAACAAGAAACATACATGTGTTCTTTTCTTTGATACACCTTCCTGACTTTATCTATATTCCTTGTATAATACAGCTGGCACTACACAAAAATAAGTTTTAAATTACTTTATGACTTGTTTTTCAAAAAAGCACCATTCACACAGCTTTTCACTCACATAGGCACTTCAATCCTTCCCTAAGCACCTCACTGAACAGGCATTGGCTGTCTACCTATCTCAGACCATTCCACCTATCTTACCATTAGTTAACTGTCTCTTCAAAATCACATTCTAAAACTCATACAGAAAGGAAGTATCATAAATCTAGTATTTGTTCAACAAACAGATTTAAAACAAGTTGGCAGTCTATTCTGCATTTTTCATGAGAAACATTCATTGCAGCGAGCTACCTTATTTCTGCAAACCACTTTGTGTGTGCTTATCATGAAGTGAGTTATGTGCATTTTTTAATTTGTTGGGACTTCCTGTTGCACATCCCATATCCTTCTGCATTCACAGACAGTGATTATGGCATCATATGCCAACCACAGACATATCTGGATGGTGGAGTTGCCAATTTTGAAATGCACTAATTGTTTATAGCTCTTAGCAACTGTCTGCAGTACATTTATAATATATCATAACATTTCTGGGTTACTTAGTTCTTGCATTTTACAGCTGTTATTTTTGTACTGCGTGGCAAACATATGAAAATTAAATGATTAGAATACTGTTTATTCAAAGCTGCTAACCTCTGCGACCTTCCTGTACCACACACACACATACACACACACACACACACACACACACACACACACACACACACACACACACACACACACACACACACACACACACACTTTTTCCTGTTATATTTTGGAGCCTTTCTTGTTGTATTATGGTCTGGTGAGCCCTTGCTCCCTAGTACTTGTTGATTACCTTGAGGACTTATAATTGGAGGATCTCACTCAGCATCAACAATATACAATACAGGCAGTCTTCAGCTCTCTGGAAATACATGACATATTTCTGCCCTGCAAGCCATCTACTACTTGTATTGTCATTTCTATATAATTAAGCATTTTTTCTTGTCTGCATTCATATTGACCTCTAGTTGGGATTGGGGTGCTTACATGAGCTTTTGTTACAGGCTTCCTAAATAGTAAAACCTCTTCATTTCCTCTTTCTTAAATATTCTTGATATTTATTATTCAGGACACTAGTTGGTCCTAGCAATGAGAAGTATATTTACTTGGGCTAGTTATATAATCCATTTTAAATTTAAATTTTCATTCTACAACTTTCATTATTTTTTACTTGGTGTTTTCTGACCTTCTGGTCCCACAAAACAGTCTAACATAAATTCAGTGTGAGTACATATATGTGGCTATCTGCTAAGCTCAAGGTGGGGCCTTGAGCACTGACCTCTGTGCCTTAACCAAACATACACCTCCTTCTACAGAGCTACAAACTTTACCACCAACACAAACAACAAGCACACAAACACCACCAGTCACCCCCCAACACACACACACACACACACACACACACACACACACACACACACACACACACACACACACACACACACACCAAACCTGCTTGCCCCAAAATGTGGGATGTGGCTGCTATAAAACAGTCCTTCTCGCTGAAATAAATCCACTCCTGCTTGTTGCTCGGTCTTGCGGCTGCTATATCCAACTCCAAAATGGTCCTGCTCACTGAAATAAATCCATGGTTGCTATAAAACACTCCTGCAGCTGCTCGCTGAAATAAATCCACTCCTCCTTGCTGCTTGCTCTTGCGACTGCTATATCCAAATTCAAAATGGTCCGATAAATGCGTAATACATGTTGCTGCTGCTAATATGATCCAAATGTTTCCTGCTTGCCGGAAATGATGACATGAGCTCAAGGAGCTCAATTCCGACTGGCTGATAGCCCTGACACTGCTGACATCATCGTGCACGTGATGACATCAGCTCTGACAGCACCAACTTTGAAAAAATTAATAAAACTAAAAGAAAAAAATCGGAAATGAAGGAGTGCCACTCAGGAATCATGGCACCCCTTCATTTGGACCCCAAAACTCAGTAAAAAACGAGTAAATCGGTATGATTGAGAGGTCTGCCATTGACACATCTGTGTTGGAAACTCCTGGTGTTCTGGCTGCAGTGTGATTCTCAAACAATCTGGAAATATATCGCTGATTGATAAGTATATTTCTTGGCTTTTTAACCTTTCAGAGTTCTGTGTTGTCTTAATTTTGCCTAACTGAATTATTTTACATATTTTCTGGCATTGTTTTCTGTTTCTCATCTGTCCTGAAACTGCATTGTTTTCTGTTTCTCACTAGTCCTGAAACTACTTCCCCCTTATTCCTGTGATGAAGTTTATAAAACTGATCTAACAGCTTTTTTGTTATCTGATTCCTTCAAGGCTTGCTAATTTAAAAATAATTTCTGTTTGTAAATTCCTGCATACACTGTTGGAAATTCCTGGTGTTCTTGCTGCAGTGTGATTCTCAAAACAATCTGGAAATATATTGCTGATTGATAAGTATATTTCTTGCATTTTAACCTTTCAGAGTTCTGTATTGTCTTAATATTCCCTGACTGAATTATTTTATATATTTTCTGGCATTCTTTTCTGCTTTCAAAAGAAATTAAGCCAGCAAGACATGACCCAGTTCCAAAAACTGAAATTTAATCCATAAATCCAAAGAACAGCAAAAAATTGCACAGACCGATTTTTGATATTGGATTTCCCTGAGCCGTGCAGTTGTTTTCGGGCAAACTTCATTTGGTACATGACTTTGGTTTTGTGTTTGCTGGAAGCCTAGACCCACCATGTAGTTTGGTTTTTACCAAACTGCATTTTTTCTACTATTTATCATGATTGCAGAGCACGCTGAATTGGTTCCTTCCACATTTTTTAACTGACAATAGTGCTCAACTAGTTTTTGTTTCTGCCATTTGCCTGCGTCAATTTATTTTTGCTGAAGCCTCAGCTTATTTTTTCAATATCATATATATTTTTTATCTTGACAGTACTATTTATATACTTTTTCCGATATGGACTATATATGCTTGGAGGTTTGACCATATTTTTTTCGATTTTGAATTACATATTCATTTCATATTGAAATATATCTAATGCATTACTTATGCATTATTTTGTTCGATTGATTGATGTTGACAGGAAGTTCTGCCTCCTTCCTGCCTGGAGTTTCCGGTCCTTCGGTGGTGTGGCGTGACGATGGTGCAACCTGCAGCTCACTCTCAGGCCTGGCTTTGCTGGTTTTTCCTGCTCGTTGAATGAAGTCTTGTTATTTTCCCGTTGTGGATTATTCATCAGCTTGTTTTTGTTCTCGCGAATGCGTTGCCCTTGAATTATTTATCTAGGCTTTCTGCCACTGACTCGTTCTTCGGGGATTCAGCTGACATCTATTCTGGTTCGAGTGGCTACTGGGAGATGTATTCGAAGGACTTCACACAAATTTGGTGCTCCTGGTATTAGTATAGTGTGACAGATTCCTTACATTCAACGTTTCATTTTTGTGTTTTTCTACTATCTGTTCTATATGCTGTTTTTTATTCAGAGGGCCATGGACATGAACAATTTTTCGAAACGACGCTTTTGGGGATTAAGAATTTTGTCAAATGAGAGTGCAGATTACATATAACATCTGTTTTATTTGTTGTTTCCTTTTGGGACTTTATATTTTTTGCCTTTTGAATGCAGGCATACGTACGGTGATATATTGGTGGCGCCATCTTGATTTTTACATCTGCAAGTCACAATTTTTTATTCATTACTATTGACTTTTGACTATGGTTTGCAAGCCAGTATATATATATGTATACAATATACTGTTTTATATTATATATATTGTATTGATCAATATATATCCATATACTGTTTGTCTGCCTTATTGATACTATTTTGCTTTGAGTATCAGGATTGTTGTTTTGGGTTTCTATATTTGAGAATCATGACTACAGCATCTGAGATTATTTATATTTTCAGGTCACTATGATTGAGTTTAATCTATGATTCTGCAGTTTTCCTCATTATTCCCCAAACAGTTGGTGTGCTTATACGCTTTTGCTCACTATGTATAGGGTTTCTGTCAAGGGTTTAGTCCATCAATATATTTTTTAAGTAGGATCAAGCTATGTGTGTTTTCTAAACTGGCGCTAGCTTATATTTGTAATCTAGATATTTCTATGCTAGCTTGCCTTTGTTTAGTAATAGAATTATAGTAGTTACATCAACTATTTTGAGTTATTTGGCACATATGATTACTATCATTGTCGATTTATATTTACTGCTGATTTGATACTGCTTAGTTTCATTAGCATTTGCTAGGATTGTTGAATATCATTTGTTAGGTGAGGTTCCCCCTTTTTTTCCCTATACATTTGGGGCACTTATATGCATTTCCTGAATATTCATAACAGTTGTTATTTATGTGGATTGGGTTACATTTCCTCTGTTTTTCCTCTGTTTTCTGCAAAAAAAAAAAAAAAAAAAAATCTTGTTTTCCCGCCTTACTGAACTAGAATAGTCCAGTCTTCAGAGTTTGCTGATCTCTGGGCTTTGGCTTGGTTCCTGTGCTATTCCATATCCTTATTTGGATAAAGGGAAGCTTCTTTGTTCACCAGTGGGAGTGGGGAGCACTGAGCAGCCTATTTGTCCCTAGAGCAGTGGTTCCAGCCAGAAACTTGTAGTCTATTGGCCATTTTGGGTTAATTCCTAGCTCTTTTCAACCCCCTGCTATAAAGCCCGCTTTAGCGTGATTTAGCACGGAGTTGCCCATAGAGCACCATCGGGCAGCGCCGGTTAAACAAGGTTAAACTATTTCTGGCTCCATAAAGTCTGCTCTTCAATTTTTCCCTTAGAACTTCTCTACTTGCAATCTAAACAGTCTATTCTCTATCTCAAAAGCTCAGCACTTGCTCCTAAAGCATTTTTATATAGGTAAAGTACTTATATACTAAACAAAGTACTACATTAGCCTAGAATCCCCTTGAGTACCCATTTCCCTATAGGTCCCTTCTGACTCAGTTACACAGCAAACTTTTTCACTTTTTCTAGCATGTTGAAGGGTCAGTTGCTAGCATCCTCTCCTGTTCAGCTGGTGAATCTGGGCATCTTGAGGCAATGTTACAATTGCCTCATGTACACAGACAACCCACTCCTTCTGCCACAAAACACAAATACATGTGAGAGATGTAACTATATAGCCAAACTGGAGGCTGAGCTCTCTCAACTCAGGACTGGCAAGACCAGACAGGAGGAGAAGGAAACCATGCACACCACAAACCCAGTTTCACATAGAACTATCACAACTGCAAAACAAACACATAAACACACAAAGACATACTCGGAGGCACTGATCAAAAATCTACCAAAACTACAGAGGCCTCCAAAGCAGACACCCAAGCAACTGCCACCTCAAGACATAAGACATGCAACACATAGTTCTCAAAGTCAGTGTGCTAAACAGTCACAGCCCTTAAGGCCAAACACAATGCCAGACACACTTGTTATAGGTGACTCCATAGTCAGACACACTGATGTCCCACTCACCAGATTGAACAAGGAAAAGATCACAGTAAGCTGCCTGTCAGGTGCTAGAATCCGCCACATAACGCAAGCACTCAGGTCACTCCACAGCAAGTACAAGTATGACTCAGTCATTGTCCATGCCGGTGTGAACGACCTGAGACGTAACTCCCTGGACTACATGAAAAGAGACATAGAGGAGTTCTCAGATTATGTAGCCCAGGCCAGTATGACCCTGACCCTGAGCAGTATCCTACCCTCACCAAGAATGATGCCACAATACAGAGACAAAATGATCAGCTTTAATAATTGGCTTAATTACTGGTGTCATTCTAAGGGGATCCAATGTCTGTCTGCCTGGGATGACATGCTTGACAAGCCACGCTGCTTTGCAAGGGACGGCTTGCACCTGTCACCCCTGGGCTTCTGGATATTGGCAAAGGCTCTTGCCACCCCCATAGTGCCTTTTTTAGGCAAGGCTCAAATGATAAACCTACCACCCTAGAAAACAAAAATGGAGAAAAACTATAGGTAATACTGCTCAATGCCAGAAGTCTAAACCTCAAGATGCATGCCCTCGAAGCCCTCCTCAGTATGGAGAACATCGATGTCTGTGCTGTGACTGAAACCTGGTTCAAGGCTCCTGAGAGCACCCCAGCACTATCAGGTTATAACTCATATCATGTGTTCCGGCCATAAAATCCGGACCGAACCACAAAAGGAGGGGGAGTATCCATATTCATAAAGTATGCCCACACCTCCAGGTTAGTGGCAATGCACGAAGCATCGGAGACCATCCAGGTGCAATTAACCATAGGTAAAACTGCCCTACAGTTTGTAGCATGCTACAGACCACCTTCTCAAACTCAGGAAACCCACACAGCCTTCCTGAAGACACTGGAGAGTATGAATGTCTCTCCAAACACCATCATATTGGGTGACTTCAACTACCCAAACATAGACTGGGAACATTACTCAAGCCCCAACACCCTAGCCCAAAGGTTCCTGGAGTTCATAAACTCAAATGCTATGGAACAACTAGTCACCATTCCCACAAGAGGAGAAAATATACTAGACCTGATCATCACAAACATGGGGACAAAATGCTCCACACTGGAAGTATATCCCTCATTGGTGAGATCAGACCATAAATTAATCTCATTGGAGATCCACATCCCACCCCCACCCCCAGCAAAAAAGACCACAGTGAAGAACTTCTCAAAAGCAAACTTCACACTTCTTAAGACTGGAGTGGTATCCTTCAAGGCCCCCAAGCCAGTGGAAACCACAACCCACGCTGCTAAAACCCTTACAAATGCCTTCTACGAGCACCTCCAGGAATGTATGGATCAAGCAATCCCTAATAAAATCAAGACCCTTTCCACCAAAGACAGGCCCGGTCTGGTGGACCCCAGCCATAAACAAACTCTACAACAAGAGGAGAAAGCTACTACATGACAGAGCAAAATCCCTAAAAGGGAAGGCATCTCTGATCAATACTAGCAAAAAACTACGATCACTCATAAAATCATCCAAGGCCAACTTTGAGAGAAAAATCGCTAATGACACAAAAGACAATCATAAGGCCTTCTTTAGCTATGTTAGAAACCTGGGTGGAAACTCCCAGATATGCTCAGAATTAGTCCAAAATGATAAGAAAATCACTGAACCCACAAACATTGCCAACATACTGGCAGACAGGTTCAGTGCAAATTTCTCCCCTCCCTCCCCCCCAAAAGGAGAAATATCTATCCCACCAGAGTCTAGCCTCCCAAACATCTCAGATGCCCAGGTGAGAGCTGCTCTCTCTAAAGCAAAAAACACAGCATCAATGGGACCGGACGGTGTCCCCGGCTGTGTGCTACACGAACTCAATGAGGAACTAAACCCACACATAAGGCTGCTGTTTAATCTTAGCCTTACTACAGGATACGCACCCAAAGAATGGCGTACGGCAACTGTGGTCCCACTCCACAAAGGCGGTGCTTCTACGGACCCTGGAAATTACCGCCCCATAAGCTTGACGAGCCTTGTCTGCAAAGCTATGGAGAGGATCATAATGGAACTCATAAATAAAGACATTGGGGACCTACAGACACTGGATCCTACCCAATTTGGCTTTGTCAAGGGCAGATCCTGCCTCTTGAACTTGGTCAACTTTTCGAAACAGTCACTAAGGCCATTGATGAGGGTAAGGCAGTTCACACAGCCTACCTTGACCTAGCAAAAGCGTTTGATACAATACCCCACTCGGGCATCATAGAAAAGCTCACCAGCTTAGATGTAAACCCATATGTCACAAGATGGGTTGCAAACTGGCTCAAGGACAGAACACACAGGGTTAGAGTTGCTGGTGCCATGTCAGACTCTAAGCCGGTCGTGAGCGGTGTCCCACAGGGCTCAGTCCTGGGCCCCCTCTTGTTCGGCATTTATTTTTCTAAAGTGCAGGCAAACATAGGGGGATTGTGGCTGACAAAATTTGCAGATGACTGCAAACTGGGCACCATAATTGACACTCCATCAGACACAGACATCCTCCAGAGAGGTCTCATAGAAATGGATAACTGGTGCCAGAGCCATGGCCTTAAGCTAAATGCCAAAAAATGTATAGTCATACCCTTTGGGAAAAACAAGGTAACCCCTAATTACCACACAGGTGGTAATCCATTAAACACGGAAGAAGTTATCAGGGACCTGGGGACCCAGGTTGACAGTAACCTCTCTTTTGACACTCACATTGCCAAAGTGATTAGGAAGACCTTCTACATTGCCCACCTGATCATGAAGGGATTCACATCCAGATCAGGAGAGGTCATTGTACCCCTGTACTCTTCACTTATCAGACCAATGATTGAGTACAATGCCCCATTCGGAATGTACCTTACCCGACACCTGCAGCAGTTGGAAAGACCCCAAAAGTTCCTCACCAAAAGGATAAAGGGGCTCAAACATATGTCATACGATGCCTGACTGAAGAAACTCCAGCTCTATTCAGTCGCATACCGTCTGCTCAGAGGTGATCTGTGCCTGACATACAAGGCCATGTCCAACCCAGAATTAATGGACATGCTCCACCTCAAAAAATCCAAATCCACCAGAGCCACGAGAGCAAGAGACTTAAACCTCAACACGGATATAAATAGGACGTGCTGGAGGGACAGATTCATCACCCAGAGACTCCCTACACTATGGAACAGAATCCCAGTCCATGTGAGGCAGAGCCCCTCACTGATTCTGTTCAAGAGAAATCTTGACGAGTGGATGGGAGATCATAGGTTTACCCCGGGAATCATCTCTGTGTCACTGCTGGACAGAGGCACAGCAAACTAATGGGTATAGTATTCTCATCCTAAGGGGTGGTGAAAGCCACACACACTCTGGCTAGGCTTATAAATGCCCTAGGGCAGATAACCTAGTATGAACCTATGAACCTATGAACCTATTTTGATGTAGATATAATTCTATTATATAGTATTCCTATATCCACAGTACAAACATTTTGGATCTATGTATTCATGTTTCATGTCTTTAGGAGACACATATTGTTACTAATGTTTTTCTCAGGGGCATTTTTACAGTTGTCACTACAAATATCATAGGTTTTGGACTATTACACTCTTTTTTGCACTATGTTCTATTGACCCACTTTGTGGATTACATTGATTCCTTACTATTTTTATATTAGATTGATGGCTTCTGTTCTTTTCAAAGGACCTGGATTGTTGCCTTGATATCCTAGCCTGCTTTCTTTGTTAGATTTTATGGGCTATTGCCATTCTTTGTTTTCTAGTGGATCTCTGATTTATACAATTTTTCTATAAGTCACTTTTGCCAACTTGGTTCACATCTTGGTACCTGCTTGTCAATTGACATATTTTTCTAATTTTTGGATCCTGACAGATTTGTTTGTGGAGACGTAGCCCAATTTTGGGTCTATTATTGTCTCACTAATTGACGTAGCCTTGTGGCTATTGTTGTCATCTTTTGTTGTATTTTTCAACATGGATTTGATTACTCTAGTATCTGGACTATCTTCTGATAGAGAAGATTTGAGTGCTTTTGGTCTGGGCTCTATTACTGAAGATATTAATTCTGGAGCAGCCATAGGGTCTGAAGCTACGTGCAGTATTGCATTTGACAAACTTCATAAACATTTGCGTACATTGAGATCGAATGTATGGTACGCTAAGTTGTTCAAAGCATACATTACCAAAAATATCACCCCACGGGGATTAAGGGTAAGGATACAGCCTCTTGTTTCAGATATAGATGAGGAATTATCGCAAGAATGGGCAGAAATTCAACATCAAGCAAGTATGTCCTTTGTTAAGGCACTCAATAAATATTATGAGCGCACAATTGACAAGGAGGTCAATACAGTCTTAGGCCTTGCCAATGACATTAAACCATTTGAAAAAGAACCTTTTTTTGTTAAACAACTTGACAGGGTGGCTTCTGATTTGAATAATTTGAAGACCCAACTCAAAACCAAGAAAATTCAAAAATATAACAGGGATTTGGCAGACTACCAAGGCAACAATCCTTTCAATGTAGTCAAACATGTAAAATTCAATATTCAACTCAGTCGTCCTTCGAAAAGGAAGAGACCAAAATCTATTCTTAAGCATACTTGTATCTCAGACACAGGTTCCTCTACGGAGGAACTTTCCTCAGGTCCTGAGAGTGAGCTGCCAACTGCCTCTGGGTCACCCACCCCCAAGAGAACACCTATTGGTGTCCCTTTAGGAGTAAGTACAAAAGAGGGGGGAGGAAACACAAAGGCCATAATGGACATTCAAGGTTTACTACATCATGTGATGAACAAGTAGATCCACCAGCACACAATAATGTTTTAAATTTGTCAAACTATGTTTTATCACCCATTGAAATTGCCATCCTCAATAAAGGTCTTACATTTGTCCCTGGCTTTTTTGTCAGTGAAGATTCATTTGCAGAGGATGTTGTATCTTTTTGTAGACTATTGAATTTAAGAATGTTTTTTGGGTCTACTAACAATTTTGGTGTTTCAGATAAATTTACATACCACAAATCACAATTTAACCCACCTATGCACCCTGTTGTTTCACAATTTCAGAATAATATTCCCAAAGATCTTCACTATGTTCGATCTGTTTCTGATTGTTGTACCAACAATATTACTATTCAAAAACAACAAGCCATTAGAAATATTCAATCTAATCGCGATATTGTAGTAATTTCAGCAGATTAGGGGGGGTGCCGTTGTTGTTTTGGATTGGAATTATTACAATCAGAAAGCTCTTAGACAATTGTCTAATGAAAAATACTATGTCAAAATGGTTATTAATCCAACTTCTAGATTTCAAAAATAAATTGAACAATTTCTTTCACATGACAAATAAGTTTGTATCATTGACACCAATCTGATGCATCAATTGTTAGTTCATGATTCTTCGAATCAGTATATTTATTTTTTACCAAAGATACACAAAAATCCCACACATCCTCCGGGAAGACCCATTGTTTCAGGCAGGGGTTATATCACTGAACTCCTTTCACTTTTTTTGACTGATAGGCTAAAACCTCTTTTAACACTTATCCGTTCACGGTTACGTGATACTACTAATTTCTTACAGATTATCAATGATACACAACTGGATCCGGATTGGTGGATGTGCACTTTTGATGTAACTGCATTATACACAAATATTCCTCATTCTGGTGGCTTAGAAGCTTTATCTTATTGGTTGGACATTTCGGGATTATACTCATGTGAATTCAATGAGTTTCTTTTGGATATGGCATCTTATGTCTCGAATAATAATGTCTTCTTCTATCAAGATGTGTGCTACTGGCAGACTAAGGGTACCGCTATGGGCTCGTCTTTTGCGCCCATCTACATGGACCTCTTTATGGCTTATTTGGAGAAAGATTTGATTTACAACTCCGAACATAATATTTTCTTGGAACATCTTGATATTTGGAGAAGATACCTTGACGATTGCTGGGCAGTTTGGAGGGGTGAATTAGATGAGTTGTATAACTTTCTGGCATATCTTAACAACAATAAATGGGGTATTGAGTTTACTTTACATTTTGATCATAACAATATTACTTTTCTTGATGTTTTGATCAACAGATTACCTGATGATACTTTAGGTACTAAAGTATACAAGAAACACCCGGCATACAATACCATTTTACATGCTTCCAGCTTTCATCCTCCACACATATCCAAAAATATTCCAAAGTCTCAGTTTATCAGACTTAAATGAATTTGTTCTGATGAAACTTCCTTCCATGAACAAAGTAAGGATCTGACCAGCCGCTTTAGGACCAGGGGATACAAGATGGGTCATGTTTTTGATGCAGTACACAAAGTTGGACACATGAAGAGGGAAGATTTACTCACTTACAAATCTGATACTGTCTCAACTGTTCATACCATTAGATTCACCACCACTTATGGCAGAAATTCTGATGCTCGTATCCAGAGTATTCATAGACATTGGAATCTCTTACTATACGACAATGAATTATCTTCAATCATTCCCCCCAAATGCTTGTTTTCTTTTAGGAAAGGCAGAAATCTAGACAGTACTTTCAGTCATTACAAACATTCACATGACATTGGAGGCTTAGAACCTATACAAACCACTATTACTGGTACCATTCCTGTAGGATGTTATCCCTGTGGACATTGTATTAATTGTTCTAAGATTTCTAAAACGAAGGAATTTACAAGCAGGAATTCCCCCATTGTATATGACATAAAGTTTTTTGCTAATTGTAGTACTGATTGGCTAATTTATTTAGCAACGTGTACATGTGGGGCTTTCTATATAGGCCAAACTTCTAGGCCACTTAGGCTTCGAATATCTGAGCATATCAGTAATATTAAAAAAGGTAGACTTAACAACGCATTATACAAACATCAACTTACACATCCTTCTGCCAATTTTCTTTTTACTGTTATTGATATCATTTGTGGTAAAAAATCTAACAAAACTGGTTGGCACTCTTTGTTAAATTCAAAAGAAAAAAGTGGATTATCAAATTGGGCGGTCTTTTCTTTCCAGGGCTAAATGATAAACTTTAGTATTGACCAATTACAACTGTGTTGAGTGTATTTATAGAACAGCTTTGACTTTGCTTGTGTTACACTGATGAAGGCTGTGTATGTGGTACCAGCCGAAACCGGTCTGTGCAATTTTTTGCTGTTCTTTGGATTTATGGATTAAATTTCAGTTTTTGGAACTGGGTCATGTCTTGCTGGCTTAATTTCTTTTGATATTGGATTTCCCTGAGCTGTGCAGTTGTTTCCAGGCAAACTTCATTTGGTACATTCTTTTCTGCATCTCATATGTCCTGAAACTGTTTTCTTCCCTCCCCCACACCCTATTCTTGTGGTGGTGTTATAGTTGGTGGCTTTGCAGTTGGCCACGCCTACTGTAAATTTGATCTGGGACACCCTCCCAGTCTGGTGTTCACTCTATTTAATACAGAGAGAACATTTGAGAAGACCAACCCACTTAGGTTCTTAACCTTGAATTTTTCTTCTGCTCCTTCTTCCTCTCTCCTTGTACTTTACTAATAATGAATAAAATAATAATAAAAAAAATCGCACTTTATTTTGCTTTTGCCTCTTCTTAAAAGTACTCAGTTGTATTTATTCTGCTCCATTTATTACTGCTTGGTAGCCTGATTAAATTGGAGCTGTTACACTAAGCCTGTTGGTTTAAGCACTTGGGCTCCAGACCAGTTGTTTTACATGAAGAATGTTTGTGGTCTGCATATTGTGGCAAGACAGGTAGCTTACATCCTTCTAAGTTGGGAATTGATCATTGAAGGCTCAGTGTCTGTTATTCTAAAAGTGTATTAGTTCTGGTTAAATCACTTGGGCTTCAGGCCAATTATTTTTTATTAAGAAGGTTTGTCTGCACTCTTGTGGGAGGAGAGGCTAGAGTCTACCCTTCTGAGCTTGGATTTTCTGGTTAAAGGCTTATTGTGCCTGCTTAATTGAACTGTTTCTTTCTGAAATTAGTGCACCATGGTTGCTGCAGCATTGACTAGATTCAGGCATCCTGAATCTAGTTTTGTTTGTATAACTTGAGCACTAATCTAGGCCATCTCTTCTGCAGAAGGTTCCCCTGCAGACTAATGGCAGGAGTGTGCAGTTAGAACTTGTCTGATTGAAGACTGCTGGAACAGGGCTCAGTTTTTAGCTTTTTTTTACTGGTTAACTGGGTAATTTGTTTAAATCAATTTGCTTGTTTTCTATTGTTATATAAAAAATTGCACTTCATTCATCTGCTTTTACTGTATTTGTGTTTCTTCATACTTTATTACTTTATTTTGCTTTTGCTGCTTGTTCTTAAAAGTACTTAATTGCATTTATTCTGCTGCATTTATTACTGTTTGTTAGTAGTTTGATTAAATTGTAACTGTTATTCTAAGCCTTTGGTTGAAGCACTTGGGCTTCAGACCAGGTGTTTTACAGTAAGAAGGTTTGTGGTCTGCACTGTTGTAGCAGGACAGGTGGCTTACCTTCTTCTAAGTTGGGAGTTGCTGATTGAAAGCTTAGTGTCTGTTATTCTAAAAGTGTATTATTTCTGGATTAAGCACTTTGGCTTTGGGCCAGTTATTTTACATTAAGAAGGTGTGGTCTGCAATCTTGGGGGAGGAGAGGGTAGATTCTACCCTTCTGAGCTTGGAGTTTCTGGTTAAAGGCTTATTGTGCCTGCATATTTGAACTGTTTCTTTCTGAAATTGGTACACCTTATTGGCTGTAGCATAGACTAAGTTCAGACCTGCTGAATCTAGCTTTGTTTGTATAACTTGAGCACTAATCCAGACCATCTTTTTTTTGGAGAAGGTTCCCCTGCACCCTAGTGGCAGGAATGTGCAGTTAGAACTTGTCTGATCGAAACGGGGCTCAGTTTTTAGCTTTTTATTGGTTAATTGGTCAGTTTTTTAAAATCAGTTTGCTCATTTGCTACCGTTATAAAAACAAATATAGATATATATATATATATATATATATATATATATATATATATATATATATATATACACACACTTTATGCATCGCTGCTAGGGTTAAACTATTTCTGGTGCCATAAAGTCTGTCCTTCAAATTTTCCCTTAGAACGAGCCAGTTTTTTTAGATTTTGCACTAAAATATGTTTCTTTGAGCTCAGCACTTGTTCAGAACACATTTTAAGCACTAAATAAGCTACAAATTACTACAGCACTCAACTTTCCTCACTTGTCTAGAGGAAAACAGTTTTTAGTACTTAATAAATAAGCACCTATCCAGGCATGTCTAAGGGTCAGCTCCCAGTGTTTTCTCCTATCTACCTGATGAATCTGGGCATCTTGGGTAATGCAGCAATTGCCTCATGTACACAGACAACCCTCTACTCCTACCACCCAACACTACAACCGGTGAAAGATGCACATATATAGCCAAACTGGAAGCAAAGCTCTCTTCACCCAAGACTGGACTAGACAGACAAAAGGAGAAGGTAAACACTTGCACCACACCACACTCCTCACATAGTCCCTTAAAACCTACACCACCAAAACACACACATAGAAACGTGAAACACAGACCTACATTTGTGGAGGCTCTCAATAAAAATCTGCTCAAGCAACAGAGACCTTCAAAGCAGAAACGCAAGCAATCTAAACCCCCTAACACAAGCCAAATGACACATAACCCACAAACTCAGTGTGCCACTCAACCACAGCCCATAAGGCATAACAATGTACCCAATACTCTAGTCAATGGTGACTCTTTAGTCAGGCACACTGATGTTCCACTCACCAGGCTAAACAAGGAGAAAGTTACTGTTAGCTGCCTGTCAGGTGCCAGAATCCGCCAATAACGCACGCACTCAGGTCACTCCACAATAAGTACAAATATGACTCTGTCATTGTCCATGTTGGTGTGAATGACCTGAGACGTACCTCCTTGGACTACATGAAAAGAGACATGGAGGAGCTGTTTGATCTTGCATCTCAGGCAGGTATGACTCTTGCCTTGAGTAGCATCCTGCCGTCACCCAGAATGATACCACAGTACAAGGACAATATGATTGACTTCAAAAATTGGCTAAGCTTCTGGTGTCATTCTAAGGGGAACCAGTATCTGTCTGCCTGGGATGACATGATCAACAGACCACGATGCTTTGCCAGAGATGGCCTGCACATTTCGCTCTTGGGATTCTGGATACTGGCTAAGGCTCTTGCCACCCCTATAGTGCCTTTTTTAGGCAAGGTTCAAATGGAAAATTCACCACCTAAACAGGTACAAGCAAGCAAAATCTGAGGGTAATGCTACTCAATGCTAGAAGTCTAAACCTCAAAATGCATTCACTCGAGGCACTCCTTAAAATGGAGAACATCAACATCTGTGCAGTGACAAAGACCTGGTTCAAGGCTCCAGAGTGTATGCCTGCATTACCAGGCTATAATTTCTACCACACCTTTTGGCCCCTAACCTGGACCGAAACACTAAAGGCGGAGGCGTGTCCATATCCATTAAGGATATCTACACCTCCAGGCTAGTTGCTCAGCACAATGCATCCGCGATTATCCAAGTGCAACTAACTCTAGGCAAGACCACAATCCAAATTGAAACTTGCTACAGATACCCCACCATGCCCCAGGATTTCCACTCCTCATTTTTTGATACTCTGGAAAATATTAGGGTACAACCCAACACCCTAATAATGGGTGATTTCATCTACCCCACCATTAACTGGGAAAACTACTCATATACCAACTCTTTTGCTCAATGTTTTCTGGAATTCATAAATTTCAATGCCTTGGATCAACTTATTTACACCCCCATCCAGGGGCAGCAATATCCTAGTCCTGGTCATTGCCAACATGGGTGACTGGGGTTCCACTCCAGAGGTCAATTCCTCATTGGCCAGATCCGACCACAAGCTAATAACCCCAGACATCCACATCCCGCCCCCACACCCCATTAGGGAAACCACCATAAAAAATTTCTCCAAAGTCAACTTCACGCTTCTTAAGACAGAAGTGGCAAACTTCATGACACCCATGCAGACAAACAATAGAGGTACGACTGCTGAATCCTACACAAATGCACTTTATAAGCACTTACATGAGTGCATGGATCGTGCTATCCCTAACAGAACCAAGATGCTATCCTCCAAAAAAGGAAGCCAAACTGGTTGTCCCTTGCCATAAACGAACTCTACAACAGAAGAAAGAAACTGTTGCAAAAAAGAGTAAAATGCCATGATTGGAGGAACTCCCTGGTGTGCCTCAGTAAGAACCTGAGTTCCCTCATAAAATCCTCCAAAGCTAGTTATGAAAACAAAATCACCACTGATTCTAAAGACAACCACAAAGCATTCTATAGCTATGTCAAGATTCTCAATGGTAACACTCAGATCTGCTCTGAGTTACAGCACAATGGCAGTAAATATACAGATTGATATTGCCAACATCCTGGCAGTTAGGTTCAGTGCTAATTTACCCCCTCTCACCCCCCAAAAGGGCCCATCTCTATACTGGAAGAATGCAAAGTTCCTGTAATCACGGCTGCACAGGTAAAAAGACACTCTCCAAAGCCAAGAACACAGCATCCATGGGACCTGACAACATCCCAGCTGCATTTTACATAAACCGCTGAATGAACTGACACCCCACCTAAGCACCATGTTCAGTCATAGCCTCACCTCAGGCTTTGTGCCCACTGAATGACACACAGCAGTGGTTATCCCACTCCACAAAGAAGGAGCCACCATGGACCCTGGGAACTACTACCCCATTAGTCTAACGAGCCTGGTCTGCAAGGCCATGGAATGTATCATCATGGATCTTATACACAAAGACAATGGTAATCTCCAAACTCTGGACCCCACCCAGTTTATGTTTGTAAAAGGCAGATCATGTCTCCTAAACCTGATAAACTTATTTGAAGCAGTCACCAAAGCTGTAGATGAGGGTAAGGTGGTTCACACAGCCTATCTAGATCTCACCAAGGCTTTTGACACCATCCCCCACTCTGGAATTATAGATAAACTCACTAAATAGGTATAAATCCCTGTGTCACAAGATGGGTTGCCAATTGGCTCACTAACAGAACCCACACTGTGAAAGTAGCAGACTCCAAATCACACTTCAGACCAGTGACAAGTGGAGTACCACAGGGTTCAGTCCTGGGTCCTCTCCTGTTTGGTATCTACTATTCTGAAGTACAGGCTAACACAGAAGGATTTTGGCTA
The DNA here is from genome assembly GCF_019279795.1 of Protopterus annectens. Classification (NCBI taxonomy): domain Eukaryota; kingdom Metazoa; phylum Chordata; order Ceratodontiformes; family Protopteridae; genus Protopterus; species Protopterus annectens. The sequence continues at coordinate 280,772,911 of NC_056725.1, forward strand.
ATGAAGTTTGCAGATGACTGCAAACTAGGAGCTATAATTGAAACTCCTAACAGTGTGGACATCCTACAAAAGAGCCTCACAGAGACAGATGCATGGTATCAAAGGCATGGTCTCAAGCTCAATGCCAAAAAGTGCATTGGCATCCCCTTTGGTAAAAACTCTGTACTCATGAGCTACCACATAGGTGGTAGTCTACTTATCACCGAAAGTGTGATAAGAGACCTTGGGACACATTTGGACAGTAGTCTCTCCTTTGATAATCACATTGCCACAGTAGTCAGGAAATCCTTCTATGTGGCACAACTCATCACAAAAGGTTTCTCATCCAGGAAAAACAAGGTCACTGTTCCCCCCTACTCGGCACTCATTAGACCCATTATAGAGTACAATGCCCCTTTTGGTATGTACCTCACAAGACATCTACAACAACTGGAAAGGTCGCAGAAATACCTCACAAAGAGGATTACCAGCCTCAAACAGATGCCGTACGCAGACTGTCTCAAAAAACTCCAGCTTTACTCCGTCACATATCGCCTACTCTAAGGAGATCTTTGCCTAGCATGTAAAGCTATGTTAAACCCAGAGCTGTTGGACATGCTACACCTAAAGAAATCCCAATACCTCTGAGCTTCATGTTCTAAGGACCTAAACCTTGTCACCACAATAAACAGGACATGCTGGAGGGATAGATTCCTGTCCCAGAGACTTCCTAAACTCTGGAACAAGCTACCCATCTATGTCAAGCAAAGTTCCTCATTAGCACTCTTTAAGAAAAATCTTGATGAGTGAATGGGAAATAGGAAATACACCCCGGGGATCACATATGTGGCTCTGCTCGAGAGGGGCACAGGAAATTAACTTTCTTGGGTGGTGTAAGTGAGGGAACCTTGTTGGCTGGACTTACTTAGACCCTCGGGCCGATAGCCTAGTACCTACCAATGAACCCATAAACTGTCATTATGAAGAAGGAAAAGAAGAACTTCCCCAAAATTGACACCTTGTTATTGACATTGGTAGATTGTTTTGACTGTAAGGAGATCACCAGTCTATATAGATCGAGTTGTAGAACACCACTGACTTTAGACAACACAACAGGCATATTATTTGAACTGGTATCTCAAGGCAGTTATCTTACTCAACCAGATGTCGGAAGCCATAATAATTACAAGATAAAATGTCTTACTCTGTGAATGCATTTTTTGTGCTAGTTATATATTCACCTAATATGCTTGCAAATGATTGGGAAAATATTGAAGAAATGTTTTAATCACTGGTTGTAAAAAGGACTAACCAACATATGTAGCAATAACCATCCTGTATCATTTTAGTTTCTACCATTTATTACTTCACTGTGCATGGCTCTTGGAATACAGTCTATATTGCTGGGGAACCATCAATACAGTCTATATTGCAGTTGAGGGATAATTTTTTCATCCAGCAAGAGTTTAAGGTACAAAATAATGAAGGCATCTGGTTGAACTGTAAGATTGCATAAAAATGAATAGGCTTCCCAGCTGCTTGTTGTTAGGAGCCCACCATCATCCTAGCTTCTACTACATATTGATTTCAACTCTTAGGTCACAGAAACTCATCGCAAGGGAAAAATATTTTTCTATCAAAATGTAGGGCTGGTTTGGTTTGGTAGTCAAACAAGTTCATGCAATGCTAAATTAACATTTCAGAAGGTGAAGATCAGCCACATTAGCATAAATAAGGTGCAAAGTAGTACATATTAAGCATAAATTGACATTGTAGACACCAAAATATTCATAGTGTAGATTGTAGTCAGTAGCACAACAGGTGTGGGCCTGAAGGGGGCAGCC
>NC_056725.1:280779733-280842233 GCF_019279795.1 Protopterus annectens
GTGCTTTTTGGCCATTTACTCCATAATGCTAGTAGGATAATCATTACCTACATGAGAGTTTTCATTTTTGGCAAAAGAACATGTTGTAAACTTCATTAAATTTCTATAAATACCCCACCCTCAGATATTTCCTTTTGCAAAGCACTGGGCATGAAAAGTCAGCTGTATAAAAATCTGTATTCCTACACTAATTTGTGTTATTGATTGTAGCCTTTGATTTGTATCTGAAGGTTTTCCCATACTGCATTCACCAATACTTCTGAACAAAAGTGTTTAAAGTAATAATTTCAAGTAAAAATATTTGAACTTGACAGAAGAAAGTTGTACTCATTAACCTTTAGCAAACTTATAACATTTCTTATTTTCATCATGTTCTTTTAATTACACCAAAACAAAAAAAAAGTAACATATAATACTTAATACATGATTCTGTAAGAGAAAGTGAAATCTCTTTTCAGAGTAGTTGAAAAGAAACAAATTGGACTGGACTAGAAAATATTGTTGTTAATGCATACACTAGATGCTCTAGATGAGATACAGAAGGGTATGCTGTCAGTCAACATATTAAACTTCGCCTAAGCCATGAGGTCACTGTAACAGAAACAAGAATATGTGATTAGAAATCATATTCCTTGAGAACATAAAAGGCATATTTCTTGTGTTCAATGTTATTTTCAGCTGGCAAGAGTCATTTTCATCGGCTTCAGGAGAAATGGTTAGCAAGGCTGACAAAGTGATTACAATAAGAGAAACATACCCAGACACTATACAAGAGTCTGAAGTATGGAGGTAGATCCTTGTATTATATAAATATTCAAGTAATAATTTCAGCCACTTGTCTTATAAACCACATACCTGTTACTAGTCTTCTCACAAATAAGTATAGTTATAATGTACATACTGCAGTGCTTCTGCTAAGAATTGAAATGCTGATGTCAAGCCTCTGTTGGGAGACTAGGTTATGCACAATGTTACTGGTAGTTAAAGATTTAGAGTTTTGTTACGAAATGAAAGTGCATGATAAAGTGACAAATGATTATATTTAGTATACATTATTGTATAGGTGTAAAGCTTAAAAACAAATGCAACAAATATATATCATAAGATTTAGTAATAATGAAATGTTTATTAAGAAAGCCATTAGTGGCATAATGAAATTGGAACAGAAATTAATACTATGAAAGCTAAGATGTTAAAATCCTTTCCACCAACACAGTCATACATGCACTACACAATTTTAATTATTATCTCAGGTCCCGTCCTTCTGTGTGGATACACACAAGTTAGGGTTATGCCCACAAATCTGAATCCTATTAGTAACTCTCTAGTCACAATTTGGTGTTTCAGGAAGGCATATATGTGCATATGGAAAGTTTAGACAAGCTACCACTTCATGGTAAAGAAACAGGTTAGTTCCAGTGATAATCTGTTTTTCATCGAGGTGCATCAGAATACATGCAGTGATACTGGGATGTATACTATGACTGAATATGGCTGACAGCAGAAAGCAATACTTCTCTATAGACAGAAAATTGTATAGAAGATTAGCAGGTGAACGTTAGGATCAGCAGACACTTCAGATATAGGGAAAGAACCCTTTAAATGAATGGTTTGTCTGGTCGAGAAAACTAAGAAAAGAAAATTAAAATACAAAACTAATAATAATAATAAACATATGTACTTGTTTAGCACAATTCCCCCACACTAATATTTGCTTTCCTAAACTGAGATTTTTGCATCAATGCTTTTTAGCACCTCAGTTGAGATTGTTAAGTTTTACTGGAATTATTCATATAACCAGACAAAATTCTAAATGTGTTATTTCCAGGTATTAAAATTGGCTGTTAATAGATACATTTATTGTGGTAAAAGTAAGAACTCTGTAACTTTGCTGCATTGCAGCAAACGTTAGCACAGCCCATAGCTTTCTTTGTACTAATGGTAAATATGATACTTTTCCTGCATTTTGGTATAAATAGAATGTTCATTCATATCTGCCACATACAGTTCCTTGCACAAGGAAAAAAAATCATTTCAGAAATAATTTCCATCAGTATATCATCAATGAATTTCCAAAAGGTGCTGTCCAAATACTAGTTTTATGTTCCAGTCTTCATAATAATAAGGGACAGCTGTCATTTGCCTACCCAAGTTCTGCAAAATAAAAATGTGCAGTTTGTGATAAGATGAAAGGAGTGGTTATAGCAAGTGGAGCTGTGTCTTGGGAACAGAAGACAGAAAGCAGTGTTGCTATAGTAACATTTACTTAGACATCCAGGTACTTACTTGAAGCATTGGCTTGCAAGCTGTTTTCTTCATGTCATACTTTTTCAGTAGACTGCATTACAAAAATATTGGTATCTCAGAAGTATAACACAATGTTTGCCTGTTTTTATACTACAGAAGTCAGACATTAAGATTCTATCATGATATCACATTGAGACGTAACCAGCATTTAGCACAGGTTATTTAAAACACCTTTAAATAAAAAGATTATTGTAGAATGTTCTGAAAATGATTTGTTCACTCAAGAGTAGTATATACACTTTGACAGCTGTAGAAAGACCAGCGTGGTTATTCAAAGTGCAACTTTGCATTTTTATCTTTCTTTATGCATTATTTAAACGCTGAAGGTCAAAATGTGATATCACCGTCTGATGTAATTTTAAAGCATGCATTCAGTGACCTAGTTTTGCAAGTAATAGCCATTCAGAGAATACTGGTTTTAACAATGCTTACCATGACATTTTGTTTTAAGAGGAAGAACTGCAATAATGAGAGCGAAACAGACAGAGACAGAGAAGCTTGAAAGGTCATAATTATTTACATTCAGTTAGGGAATTATGTCTTCCTGTTAATTGTTATGGCCTATTAGCTGTTATTACTACTTTTAGAATCCATGACCCGAAGATTTAACTAATGACAGTAATGCAAGATCATATATAACATGTTATGCCAAAACTGAAAAAAGTAATCATTGATGCAAAAAAATAGTATTAAATGGTTGTTCAAAGACTTTCAGCTAGCCTTGAAAACATTAAAATTGTAAAGGGATAAGACAAACTCCTCATTCCTATAAACGAATCAGCTGCTGAAGCTTAGTATAGTACAAATGTGACTTGTCTAGAGACAGGCAAAGTATCGAGAATGCATACAAAATGACATAACATCAAATATCCAAACTGAAACAGAGGACAAAAGTAATACGTTTAAATGTAAACGTTTGCCAGTGTACCATCACTAGGAGATGAAAGTATTAAACGTTACTTTTCGAGGGAATCAGTGATACTCCTGGATAGTTTGTTGGGAGGCAAGTACATTTCACTCTGTTTGTAGAGGAAAAGTTCTATTTCAGTAGCTTATATGCAGTCATTTCAGGAGTTGGAGGAACAAATATAGCGTACTTATTCAAAAATAAGGATGTGTTTGTGTCCCTAGTAGAATTCAGGTGAAAAGAGTTTACACAAACATTTAAAAAAAAAACGTAAACCAGAGTCAATCTGTTCTTGGATTATGTACCAGGAATTTATGCAAACAGGGCATGCCGCTCGATAGCAAATCTGTGATATCAGCAGATTTTTATCCAGATTAGTTACATGAATTGCATGCACCTGAAATTATTTTATTGATGAAAGCATGTGAGATATAGGCATTCTGCCTGATTTTGAATTGGACAGACTTAAGCCTTCCTCAATGATTAATAGTTATTGCTGAAGATCAGATACTGCGTAGCAAGAGAGTGGTTCATGTTGACTTGCTGATAATAATTTCTGCAAAGCCTAGTTAGTAGAATAAAGTGCACTGGAGCTACTTTCAGTGGACCAAAAAGCAACTATTTAGTAAGCTATCAGACAAACCAGGGTCACATGGGGAAAGAGCAATGTCCAGATAGCTGAAAGCATTTTTCAGTGGACTTTATTATGTTAACTGAGCTTGGCAGAAATTGTTGTTGATCACCTGTCATGTTTCACTGGAGAGAGCAGAGGTAGAGATGAATGTTGTCTACAACACTTATCTAGTGGATTTAGAAGGGATAAGTAACTTCTGAAACATAGATTTGGGAGATCAATGTATTCAAATGAACCAGCCTCATTGGAGATCTGATAAGTGGTGTAAAGGTAAAGACAACACTTTTAGGAGACAAGGATTCCACTCAAAAATCAAGAGAACAAAGTCTAACGGAGAATGAAGACAGCTTTGCATTAACCTAGTATTGCAAGTAACAGCCATTCAGAGGATACTGGTTATAACATTTACCATGGAATTATGTTTTAAGAGTTTTTGGCGTATTGCTGTAGTAATGTGACTGAAAGAGAGAGACAATCAGACAGTCAGAGAAGCTTGAAATGTCAGAATTATTTACATTCAGTTTGGGAATGATGTTTTCCTGGAACTTAATAGTATTACAGAGTCTTACCTCAGAGATTGATAACATCTTGTCAACAGGGTCTCAAAGTACATGATATTTCTGATTTTGGATTAAGCCTTGAAATGTACTTATTTCTAAGTGTAGGGTGAGAAGTGAGTTACCCAAATTGATTAAGTTATTGTCTGCAATGGAGCTGAAATTAAGGGAATCCTTTATCCAGGTCCAAAGCTTAAAACAATAAAAAGGGGAAGGTTCTGCTGCTGAGATGATATGCGACTCAGAAACAAAAAAAATGAGATCCCAGATGTGTTATGTACCACAATCAAGGAAAAATAATTTAACAAATGTCAGAGTAAAATCATTTAGACAGTGCATCTTCAGATCGCAAAGATGGATTCCATTTTATGCCATATGAATGAGCAAATGTCATAAAAATGGTCTGGGTCTTCCGCTTGCAACAAATAAAATTCCAAAAATTCAGAATTGGTGGAATCAAACCAAACTCAATTAAGATTCCACTGCAACATTCATAGTGGATGGACAAGCTGTTAATTTCAAGGCATTGTCTGTCTATGAAGAAAAGGAAGTAGGACAACCTGTCCTAGTATCTGAGATAAGGCTGTTGAATGCTATGAAGAGAAGAATGCTTCAAGGCCTTGAGCTTATTTTGCAGCTGCCCCACCCCAAGAGCTTTATTCCATCTGGTTATCATGTCAGGACAACAGGGCCTGAGTCTGATTCTACAAAGTTGGCAGGACAGTCACTAGAAGAGGTTACACTCCAACTGACTTTACATTTGAGACAAGGACTACCCGAGTAAATGTTGAGGGTGCTGTTGATAGAAGACAGCATGGCACTAAGAGATAAGGACACCATTTGCATAAACTGAACTTTTGACAGGGACTCCTTCAACAAGAACATATTAGATGTGGTATTAGTTTTTGCGTCTAATTAGGGGTTTTACAAGACAAAATGTAGAGAATGGTGACAGAAAATAATTGTGTTTTTGCTAGCACTGATAGAGAAGGTATTTGAGAGATCATTACTGACTTTCAGCACAGTTGAAAGTGAGGAAACAAGATTTACAATGTACATTGTAGAAAGGTCCATTGGCTCAAGACAGCACTTTGATGGAAATCCCATCTTGTCTAGAGTGAAATGCAGACAGGTCCAGATTACCCCATCAGAAGCCTTCTCACCATTGAGATAAAGTATCACCCAGCTTTCCGTGACACATCTGGGGTCTGTGAGAAAGTATATGTTATGCAGATATTATTGTCTCAGTCATATAAGCTAATGAAGCTTGCTGAGTAAGGAAGTCCACACCAGTCCCATATGGTGCATTATGATCTTGGGCAGGATCTTAACTTGCCCTATAGCACGTGAAAATTGATTATGATGTCCAGGTTTTAGAGGTGCCTTAAACTAGGATTTAGGATAATGGCAATAAGAGCCAATAACCAATTAGCAGACCATTGTAGATGATAAAATGAAGATCTTATAATGAAGTCATAGAGCGATATGTACATTTTAGTAGACAGATCATGAAGGCCAACTGATACATCTGCCTTGAAAGAGGATGTGGCATCCTCTACCTCTAGATGGTGGGTTGATAGTGTGAAAAAGCTAGGTATCTTTTCCCAGAAGACTATCTAAAGCTGTATATCGTGGTATGGACTGATAGTCTTTGAGATGAAATTGAGGCAGAATGAGAATAAATATAGCCATAAAATGTTGCAAAATCTTGAAAAATCAAATTAAAATTGAGTAACTAAATAAAACTGTTGCCTGTGCAACTTAAACTAAATACCATACCGGTCATCTTGTTTAGTATCTCTCAAATAGTCTGGACAGGAAGTGGACAGAGGCTTTATCAAGACCACAATTAATCTTTTTTCTGCTTTAGAGTTTGCAAGCCTCTTTGTGAAAGCATTGTAATCTGAAAGATCCAAACAGACTCCTGTTTTGTCAGTGGAATCATGGACAGGAAGTAGGCAGAGGCTTTATCAAGACCACAATTAATATTTTTCTGCTTTAGAGTTTGCAAGCCTCTTTTTGAAGGCATTGTAATTTCAAAGATCCAAACAAACTCCTGCCAGGAGACTCACCTTAAACACACTATTCTTGAGGTCTCTAATGCATTTCATAGTTTCATAGTATAGTATAGTTTCATAGTATAGTACTAGGCTATCTGCCCTGGGGCATTTGTAAGACTAGCCATAGTGATGTTGCTTTTGCCACCCCATGAAATGGTACAAAAATTGTACAGAATACATTTAGAATACTGTGCCTCTGTCTAGTAGTGACACAATGAAGGTCCCCTTATATAATAGAATTAGTTTACTGTGCCCCTGTCTAGCAGTGACACAGATATGACCCCTGGGGTAAACTTACGATCTCCCATCCACTCATCAAGATTTCTCTTGAAAAGAGTCAGTGAGGGGCTCTGCCTGATACGAACTGGGATCCTGTTCCAAAGCATGGGAAGCCTCTGGGTTATGAACCTATCCCTCCAGCATGTCCTATTCATACTTGTGCCGAGGTTTAAGTCTTTACCTCTCGTGGTCCTGATGGATTTGGATGTTTTGAGGTGGAGCATGTCCATGAGATCCTGATTGGACATGGCCTTGTACGTCAGGCAGAGATCACCTCTGAGCAGGCGGTATGCTACTGAATAGAGCTGAAGTTTCTTTAGTCTGGCAGAATAAGACATATGTTGGAGACCCTTGATCATCTTGGTGAGGTACTTTTGTGGTCTCTCCAGTTGTTGCAAATGCCGGGTGAGGTACATACCAAATGGGGCATTGTACTCAATCATGGGTCTGATGAGGGAGGAATATAGGGGTACAATGACATCCTTGGATCTGGATGTGAATCCCTTCATGATGAGGTGTGCAAGGTAGAATGTTTTTCTAACCACTTTGGCAATGTGGGTGTCAAATGAGAGGTCGCTGTCGACTTGGGTCCCTATGTCTCTGATTACTTTTTCCATACTCAGTGGGTTGCTGTCTATGTGATAATTTGTGGGTATTTTGTTTTTCCCAAAGGGATGACTATACATTTTTGGCATTTAGTTTAAGGCCGTGACTCTGGCACCAGTTGTCCATTTCTGTGAGGCCTTTTGTAGGATGTGTGTGTCTGCTGGTGTATCGACTATGGCGCCTAGTTTGCAGTCATCTGCGAACTTTGTCAGCCACAGCCCTCCCATGTTTGCTTTAACATCTGAGAAATAAATGCTGAACAAGAGGGGTCCCAGGACAGATCCCTGTGGGACACCACTTGTGACTGGCTTTGAGTCTGACATTGCTCCAGCGATTTTAACTTTATGGGTTCTGTCCTTTAGCCAGTTTGCAACCCATCTAGTGACATAAGGGTTTACTTTTAAGCTGTTGAGCTTATCTATGATGCCTGAGTGGGGTATTGTGTCGAAGGCCTTAGCCAAGTCCAGGTATGCTGTATGGACTGCTTTGCCCTCATCAATGGCTCTAGTGACTGTTTTGAAAAAGTCAACCAGGTTTAAAAGGCAGGATCTGACCTTTACAAAGCCGAACTGGGTGGGGTCAAGTGTCTGTAGGTACCCTATGTCTTTGTTTATGAGTTCCATAATGATTATTTCCATAGCTTTGCAGACCAGGCTGGTTAAGCTTATGGTGCGGTAGTTTTCAGGGTCTGTAGAGGCACCCCCCTTGTGGAGTGGGACCACTGTTGCTGTACGCCAGTGTTCAGGTACATATCCCGAAGTAAGGCTAAGGTTAAATAGCATTTTTATGTGTGGGTTTAGCTCCTCTTGGAGTTCACGTAACACGCAACCCCGGATACCCTCAGGTCACATTGATGCTGTGTTTTTTGCTTTGTTTAGGGTGGTTCTCACTTGGACATCTGAGATGACAGGGAGATTACATTCAGCTGGGATAAGTATTTCTTCTTTTGGGGGTGAAGGAGGGGAGAAATTTGCACTGAACCTGTCAGCCAGAATGTTGGCAATATCTGCGGGTTCAGTGTATTTTATGTTGTTGTGAAGCAACTCTGAGCATATCTGAGGGTTTTCACCCAGGTTTCTAACATAGCTGAAGAAGGCTTTGTGGTTATCTTTAGTGTCCTTAGCGATTTTTCTCTCAAAGTTGGCCTTGGATGTTTTTATGAAAGAACGTAGTTTTCTGCTAATGTTGATCAGAGATGTCTTCCCTTCATGGGATTTTGCTCTGATGTGCAGTAGCTTCCTTCTTTTGTTATACAACTTGTTTATGGCTGAGGTCCACCAGATAGGACACTTACCTTTGGTGGAGAGGGACTTGGATGTGTTTGGAATTGCATGATCCATGCATTCTTGGAGATGTCCATAAAAAGCATTTGTGAAGGATTCGGCATTGTGGGATGTGGTATCCACTGGCACAGTGGGCTTAAAGGATACCATCTCAGTCTTAAGAAGAGTGAAGTCTGCTTTTGAGAAGTTTTTCACGGTGGTCTTTTGTGCTGGGGGTGGAGGTGGGATATGTACATCCAGGGTGATTAGTTTGTGGTCAGATCTCACTAGTGAGGGGTATACTTCTGGTGTGGAGCATTTTGTCCCCATGTTTGTGATCATCAGGTCTAGTATATTATCTCCCCTAGTGGGAGAGGTGACTAGTTGTTCCAGTGCATTTGAATTTATGAATTCCAGGAACCTTTGGGCTAGGGTATTAGGGCTAGAATAATGTACCCAATCTATGTTTGGGTAGTTGAAGTCTCCTAGTATGATGGTATTTTGTGATACATTCATATCCTCCAATGTCTTCAGGAAGGCTGAGTGGGGTTCTTGAGATTGGGAGGGTGGTCTGTAACATGCTACCAGTTGTATAGCAGTTTTGCCAATGGTTAGTTGCATCTGTATGGTCTCTGATGCTTTATGTGTTGCTACTAACCTGGAGGTGTGGGTGTCCTTGATGAATATGGACACTCCCTCCCTTTGTGGTTCGCCCGGGTTTTGGGGCCGAAAAGCATGATACAAGGTATAGCCTGGTAGCGCTGGGGTGCTCTCCGGAGCCTTGAACCAGGTTTCAGTTACTGCACAGACGTCGATGTTCTCCATGCTGAGGAGTGCATCAAGTGCCTGCATTTTGAGATTTAGACTTCTGGCATTGAGCAGCATTACCCTTAGTTTTTTTCCATTTTTGTTTTCTAAGGAGGTGGGTTTGTCTTTTGAGCCTTGCCTAAAAAAGGCACTATGGGGGTGGCAAGAGCCTTAGCCAATATCCGGAAGCCCAGTGGTGACAGGTGTAAGCCATCCCGAAGCAGTGTGGCTTGTCCAACATGTCATCCCAGGCAGACAGATATTGGATCCCCTTAGAATGACACCAGTACATGAGCTAATTGTTAAAGCTGATCATCTTGTCTTTGTATTGTGGTATCATTCTTGGTGAGGGCAGGATGCTGCTCAGGGTCAGGGTCATACCAGCCTGGGCTACATAATCGGAGAGCTCCTCTATGTCTCTTTTCATGTAGTCCAGGGAGGTACATCTCAGGTCATTCACACCAGCATGGACAATGACAGAGTCATATTTGTACTTGCTTTGGAGTGACCTGAGTGCGTGTGTTATGTGGCGGATCCTAGCTCCCGATAGACAGCTCACAGTCACCTTCTCCTTGTTCAGCCTTATCAGCGGGACAGCAGTGTGTCTGACTATAGAGTCACCTATTACTAGTGTATCAGGAAAGGTTTTTGGCCTTAAGGGCTGTGATTTGTTGACACACTGATTTATTGAAGTATGTGTTGTATGTGTTTTGTTTTGAGGTGGTGGATTTTTGGATGTCTGCTTTGGGAGCCTCTGTTGTTTTGGTAAGTTTTTTATTAGAGTCTCCGAGTATGTCTTTGTGTTTTTATGTGTTTGGTTTGCAGTTGTGGTAGGTATATGTGGGACTGGGATTGTTCTGTGTGTGGTTGCCATCTCCTCCTGTCTGGTCATGCCAGCTCTGAGTTGAGAGAGTTCAGCCTCCAGTTTGGCTATATAATTGCATCTCTCACATGTATTTGTGTTTGTTGGAAGGAGGAGTTGGTTGTCTGTGTACATGAGACAATTGTAGCATTGTCTCAAGATACCCAGATTGACCAGCTGAATTGGAGACGCCAGTAATCTACCACTCGACATGCTAGAACAGTATAAGGGAGTGCTGTACCTTTAAGGGAAGTGGAAATTCACAGGGGTGGTAAGTAGATGTAGTGCTTTACTTAGTACGAGAGTGCTTACTTAGTAGAGAAGTATTGAGAACAAGTGCTAGGCTTATAATATAGTGAGTAGTCTGGTTAGACTAAGAGTAGAGCTTCCTTAAGGGAAAATTTGAAAAGCAGACTTGGCAGAGCCAGAAAAAGTTTAACCTTGTTTAACCGGCTGCACTATGCGCAACCACGAAAGCCATGCAAATGCAGATTTTAAACAGTGAACTACAAAAGAGCTAGAAATGGTCCAAAACAACCAATTACTACAGCTTCTTGTGCTGAGGTCACTTCCTACAGGGACAGGTAGGCTGCTCAAGGCTCCCCACTCCCACTGGTGAGCAAAGAAACTTCCTTCTATCCAAGTAAGGTAATGGACAACACAGGAACTACACCACAGCCCAGAATACAGCAATGCCTGTAAACTGGTCTAAACTAGTCGAGGAAGGCGGGAAAACAAGGATTATTTTTTGTTTTTTTGGGTAGAAACACACAGAAAATGCAGAAACAGTGATAAATTAGTTACACAGGCTAGCACACTTTAGTGGGCAGCCTCCACAGTTAAATTAAACAAACAAACAACAAACTTTCAATCAAATTCGACTAAAATGTAACTTTAAGTGCAGATTTTAAAATAATGCAGCAAACAGTTAAAAAACAGTTCAAGCTAGTTCAGGGTAAGCTACAGAAGTTATTCCAAGTGAAAAAAAAGCAAAGATACTTAAATCCAGATAGTAGTTGCTTTTCTGAGTTCCCTGCTGCTAGGACCACTCTGCAGACCCACGAGGAGCTTGTCTGAGTAGTATAGCCAGAAAAAAACACCCAAAGGTGGATTTTAAACAGTGAACTACAAAAGAGCTAGAAATGGTCCAAAACAACCAATTACTACAGCTTCTTGTGCTGAGGTCACTTCCTACAGGGACAGGTAGGCTGCTCAAGGCTCCCCACTCCCACTGGTGAGCAAAGAAACTTCCTTCTATCCAAGTAAGGTAATGGACAACACAGGAACTACACCACAGCCCAGAATACAGCAATGCCTGTAAACTGGTCTAAACTAGTCGAGGAAGGCGGGAAAACAAGGATTATTTTAATGTTTTTTTTGTTTTTTTGGTAGAAACACACAGAAAATGCAGAAACAGTGATACATTAGTTACACAGGCTAGCACACTTTAGTGGGCAGCCTCCACAGTTAAATTAAACAAACAAACAACAAACTTTTGATCAAATTCGACTAAAATGTAACTTTAAGTGCAGATTTTAAAATAATGCTGCAAACAGTTAAAAAACAGCTCAAGCTAGTTCAGGGTAAGCTACAGAAGCTATTCCAAGTGAAAAAAAAAGCAAATATACTTAAATCCAGAAAGTAGTCACTTTTCTGAGTTCCCTGCTGCTAGGACCACTCTGCAGACCCACGAGGAGCTTGTCTGAGTAGTATCGCCAGAAAAAAACACCCAGAGGCCGATTTTAAACAGTGAACTACAAAAGAGCTAGAAATGGTCCAAAACAACCAATTACTACAGCTTCTTGTGCTGAGGTCACTTCCTACAGGGACAGGTAGGCTGCTCAAGGCTCCCCATTCCCACTGGTGAGCAAAGAAACTTCCTTCTATCCAAGTAAGGTAATGGACAACACAGGAACTACACCACAGCCCAGAATACAGCAATGCCTGTAAACTGGTCTAAACTAGTCGAGAAAGGCGGGAAAACAAGGATTAGTTTTATGGTTTTTTGTTTTTTTGGTAGAAACACACAGAAAATGCAGAAACAGTGATAAATTAGTTACACAGGCTAGCACACTTTAGTGGGCAGCCTCCACAGTTAAATTAAACAAACAAACAACAAACTTTCGATCAAATTCGACTAAAATGTAACTTTAAGTGCAGATTTTAAAATAATGCAGCAAACAGTTAAAAAACAGCTCAAGCTAGTTCAGGGTAAGCTACAGAAGCTATTCCAAGTGGAAAAAAGCAAAGATACTTAAATCCAGAAAGTAGTCACTTTTCTGAGTTCCCTGCTGCTAGGACCACTCTGCAGACCCACAAGGAGCTTGTCTGAGTAGTATAGCCAGAAAAAAACACCCAGAGGCGGATTTTAAACAGTGAACTACAAAAGAGCTAGAAATGGTCCTAAACAACCAATTACTACAGCTTCTTGTGCTGAAGTCACTTCCTACAGGGACAGGTAGGCTGCTCAGGGATCTCCACTCCCACTGGTGAGCAAAGAAACTTCCTTCTATCCAAGTAAGGTAATGGACAACACAGGAACTACACCACAGCCCAGAATACAGCAATGCCTGTAAACTGGTCTAAACTAGTTGAGGAAGGTGGGAAAACAAGGATTGTGAGCAGTACAACATCCAGCAAGGATGAAAACAGAATGCTTATGTTGCTCCAGAAGTGCCATTTGTAATACAAAATATAACTAGGGTGTACAGGTTTGCTCCATAACAGGAGCCAGTCAAAAGGAGAAGTCAAATGGGCACATCACTGAGTAGCATTGATAACAAAATTATTCAGACCAACCCATCAGATAAGATGGTGTCATGGCACTAACTACCCTGAGTATTAGTTAGAAAAGCTAATCCATAGCTAAAGCAGGTACCCAGAGAAGTATATCAGAAGGTGTACAGCAAGGCACCTATCCCTAAACAATGCCTTGGCCTTTTTTTTTTCTCTATTGGTTTTTATTTATCTCCTTCTCCACATACAGAAGAAAATTAATTTTATACTTTTCATGTAATCAGACATGTCTTAATCAATTGGTTGACACAAACTCTGTGGTCTTGTCCATATACTGAATGATAACTGGCTACAGAAAACATGTCCCAAAACTGCTTATGTATAAGCAACAAAAACAATGTATATAAGAGTATGAAGACCCTAAATAAGGTCTGATTTCAAAACATACCACTAAGAATCAATGAACTAAGAGTTGATGGTAGTAAAGAAATTCAGTGTGTGGTCACTGGAAAGCAAAACCTGCCTACTTGCCACCCAGGAATTGCATCATTCTTTAGCCATGCAAAATGCACAGATGACTCCACCTCATCCCCCCATGTGTACAACTGTGATAGCTTGAAAAAAGTTGAAATTTGCTCTCAATATGGAAAATAGGTGGGAGGTGTATGCAGGAATATAGTTATTTGGAAAAATGTGGTGGTTCAAGAACTATGTTAATGTATGATCAGTGCCACTAAGGTACAGAAAGAAAAGACCGTAAATTTTTAGTACAGAAAGCAGTTGAAGATTGTGAATAGAGCTTTAGCAGGGATGTAAAGTATTTGAGGACATTTAAAAAAAAATCAAGTTTTCATGTTAACACTGTTGTGAATATAGGAACTCTATAATACCAACCCCAGCAATAACATAATTAATTAGTGATTTTCAGTTCTAGGCATAAGAATAAAACATATGTGGAGTCCCCATCTATACCTCCCCATAAGTAAGGGTGCCATCTAAGTGACATGTATTCACTGTCAAGGTGGTGTATATGCTAGTATGACCTAATAAGAGGCTGTTTAGTTTCAGAGGTTCCCCCAGGATTGCAGTTTACACTAATATTGCCAGAATTCTCATAAGTTAAGTAGAGAGACATGAAATGCCTCCACAACATTATTACCTGTGAGAGAAAATTTTTCAGCACAGCAGTCTCTTAATAAGGTGGCCCAATAAGGGTGTTGGTATGTGCTGAATGGAGGAAAACTTGCTACAATCCTTGGTAAAGTATTATACTTGGATGTTTTCTACTTTAAGGAAAGAATACTGAGTATATAAAGAAGGTTGCAGTAGTGGGCAAATTGCAGGATTATTTTGAATTGTGTTAAAAGACTTTGGTGGTGATGAGAGCATTACAGGTTGAAATGCATTTTCTATAGTGTAATTAGTATGGCATGGGAATGTCTTATGAGCCCAACTCTTCAAAACAGAGCTAATGAAGTGTAGTATGAAAAGCATCCGTCTCTCTCTTTCTCTCTCTCTCTTACACACACACACACACACACACACACACACACACACACACACACACACACACACACACACACACACACACACACACGCGTATGCACATAGATATGCACATACACACACACACACACACACACACACACACACACACACACACACACACACACACACACAGAAACATACACACACACACACACACACACACACATATACACATACACACACACAAGACACAGTCACCGTCACATTCACACATGCACACACACACACACACACACACACACACACACACACACACACACACACACACACACATGCACATAGATATGCGCACACACACACACACACACACACACACACACACACACACACACACACACACACACACACACACACACACACACACACACACACACACACACACACACACTCACTCACTCACTCACTCACTCACTCACACAACCACCTGCCTTAAAGGAGTGAGAGACATTTACATGTTTAGTAGAATGTACCACTTTAACTTAACACAATAATAAACTGTGACCTAAAAGTGATAGAAAGGACTATGAGATTACTTCCAAAAATTGAGAGAAAAGGAAAACAAATGAAAATAAAACAAAAATTATACAAATTAAAGATGCCCTTCTATGCCTTTTCAATAAACGCATTTCTGCCATCAGTACTTATTTCCATTTTGGTAAACCAAAAGAACTGTTGATGAAAAATTAAAGCAGTGATTCTTGCAAACTGGATTTGTAAAGGCTAATACAGAAAGCCTGATTAAGATCCAGGAGCTTTATATCTGCTAAAACCTATTTCAGACAATCAAGAGAAACACAGTGTTAAGCAGAACCTTAATAAATTAAACGTTTATGTCACTTGCTGTCATCAGGGAACAAGGAAGAACTAAAATCACTTACATAAATGTGGGACTTCTTTTACTCAGCATTAGCTTAGCCTCAGCCATGCTGACCTATTTATGTATCTAGCTGAGAAACCAATCCTATAATTAGGAGGAGCTGTGACAATAGACTTGTGTCTCAGAGTTTAGTGTGCATGTTCAGTCAAGCATGAGTAAGAGTGTTTCAAAGGGCCACACCTTTGTTTGGAATGTGTGTAGAAAAAGAATGAGAGGAACTACGAGGTTATACCTCATACCATGGTTATACCTCATACCAAGGTTATACCTCATACCAGGTTATACCTCATACCATGCTTTTCGGCCCCAAAACTTGGACCAAACCACAAAAGGAGGGGGAGTATCAATATTCGTCAAAGATACCCACACCTCCAGGTTGTTGGCACAGCACGAAGCATCAGAGACTATCCATGTGCAACTAACAGTGGGTAAAACTGCCTTCCAGTTTATAGCCTGCTACAGACCACCCTCCCAAACCCAGGAACCCCACTCGGCCTTCCTGAGAACACTGGAAAATATGAAGGTCTCTCGAAACACTATTATATTGGATGACTTCAACTACCCAAACAGCATTACTCTAGCTCCAACACCCTAGCCCAAAGGTTCCTAGAATTTCTAAACTCAAATGCTATGGAACAACTTGTTACCACTCCCACAAGAGGGGAAAGCATACTGGACCTGATCATCACCAACATGGGGATTCTATGCTCCAGACCAGAAGTGTATCCCTCACTGGTAAGATCAGACCATAAACTAATCTCACTGGATATTCACATCCCGATCCCACCCCCTGCCCAGAAAACCACAGTGAAAAACTTCTCTAAAGCAAATTTCACACTCCTCAAAACCGAGGTGGAATCCTTCAAAGCCCCCGGGCCTGTGGAAAATACAGAATACGGCCCAGACCGCAGAATACTTTATAAACGCATTCTATGAACACCTTCAGGAATGCATGGATCATGCAGTCCCAAATAAAACCAAGATCCAATCCTCCAAAGGCAGACGTCCTATCTGGTGGACCCCAGCCATAAACAAACTATACAATAGAAGGAGGAAGCTACTACATGATAGAGCAAAATTCTAAAAAGGGAAGGCATCTCTGATCAGTATTAGCAAAAAACAATGGGCACTCATAAAATCGTCTAAGGCCAGCTTTGAGAGAAAAATTGCACAAGACACTAAGGATAATCACAAGGCTTTCTTTAGTTATGTTAGAAACCTGGGTGGGAATTCTCAGATATGCTCAGAATTAGTCCAAAATGACAAAAAATACACCGAACCCACAGACATTGCCAACATCCTAGCTGACAGGTTCAGCGCAAACTTCTCCCCCCCCTCACCAAAAGGGCAAATAACTATCCCAGCAGAGTGCTGCCCCCCTGACATCTCAGATGCTCAGGTAAGAGCTGCCCTCTACAAAGCAAAAAACAGCATCGATGGGACCAGGTGGTGTCCCAGGCTGCGTCCTACATGAACTCCAAGAAGAGCTAAACCCAAACATAAAACTACTGTTCAATCTCAGCCTTACTACAGGATATGTACCCAAAGAGTGGCATACAGCAACAGTGGTCCCTCTCCACAAAGGTGGTGCCTCAACGGATCCTGGAAACTATTGCCCCATAAGCCTGACTAGCTTGGTCTGCAAAGCTATGGAAAGGATCATCATGGACCTCATAAATAAAGATATTGGGGACCTACAGACACTGGATCCTACCCAGTTCGGCTTTGTTAAGGGCAGATCCTGCCTCTTAAACCTGGTCAATTTCTTTGAAACAGTCACCAAGGCCATTGGCAAGGGGAAGGTTGTCCACACAGCCAACCTGGACCTTGCAAAAGCCTTCGATACAATACCCCACTCGGGCATTATGGATAAGCTCACCAGCTTAAATATAAACCCCTATGTCACTAGATGGGTTGCAAACTGGCTCAAGGACAGAACCCACATGGTTAGAATTGCTGGAGCCATGTCAGACTCCAAACCAGTTACAAGTGGCGTCCCACAAGGCTCAGTCCTGGGACCTCTCTTGTTCGGTATATATTTCTCGGAGGTACAGGCCAAAACGGAAGAACTGTGGCTGACCAAGTTTGCAGAATACTGCAAACTGGGCGCCATAATCAACTCTCCAGCTGACACAAGCATCTTCCAAAAGGGCCTCATAGAAACAGACAACTGGTGCCAGAGTCATGGCCTCAAGCTAAACGCCAAAAAGTGTATAGTCATCCCCTTTGGCAAAAACAAAGTGCCCACAAATTACCACATAGGTGGTAATCCATTAAGTACAGAAGAAGTAATTAGGGACCTGGGGACCCAAGTTGATAGCAATCTCTCATTTGACAACCACGTGGCCAAAGTGGTTAGAAGAACATTTTATATAGCCCACCTAATCATGAAGGGATTCACATCTAGATCAGGGAGGTCATTGTGCCTCTTTACTCATCCCTCATCAGGCCCATAATTGAGTACAATGCCCCTTTTGGGATGTACCTTACCAGACACCTGCAGCAACTGGAAAGACCCCAAAAGTACCTCACCAAGAGGATCAAAGGGCTCAAACAGATGCCATATGCTGCCCGGTTAAAGAAACTCCAGCTCTACTCAGTGGCATACCGCCTGCTCAGAGGCAATCTGTGCCTGACATATAAAGCCATGTCCAACCCGGAATTAATGGACATGCTGCACCTCAGAAAATCCAAATCCCATCGAGCTACACGCTTGAGAGACTTGAACCTCAGCACTGAAATAAATAGGACATGCTGGAGGGACAGATTCATAACCCAGAGGCTCCCTTCACTCTGGAATAAAATCCCAGTCCAGGTTAGGCAGAGTCCCTCACTGACTCTCTTCAAGAGGAATCTTGATGAGTGGATGGGAGATCATAGGTTTACCCCGGGTATCACTTCTGTGTCACTGTTAGACAGAGGCACAGTATACTAACCTCGAAAAAGGGCATAGCAAAATTAATTTAAAATAGGTGGCGAAAGCCAAACACACTCTGGCTAGGCTTATAAATGCCCTAGGGCAGATAGCCTAGTATGAACCTATGAACCTATGAATAACTTTCTTACACTTCTGGTAGGCAAAAAATAAGACTATTTTATTAAAGGTCTACCTTCTATAAATCGTCAGGCTACAGTCAAAGCATAGCCGATAGAGTTACTTCAGTGGATTCCATTTTATGCTGTTTTCTGGAATCCCCCTACTACTACAATCACATGTTACAGTTCTTTGTTAAATTCCATCCCTTTCATGACTTCAGTAACATCCATCACAAGACATTGAGGTTTGCCATTCAGTTAAGTTTCCCGTTGATAGAATATGCATCTTATCTAAAATGAATGTGCCTATAGGTCATATCTATTTTGTTATATTAAAGAAGTGCACTTGCTTGAGAGAGCATGCAATACACCTTCTTGTGGAAATTTTTGTTGCTTGCTTTTTGGTTTGGGGCCATGGACTGATGGGTGCAAATAGGCTCCATGTCATCTAACTCGTCATGGGTATATTCCATCATAAACCAATACATGAGGGAAATGCACATACTGATAGTATGAACAGAAAGATAAATGGTACTGGCAGGTTGAAAAGTGCTTCCTGACTATTAAAATGATGAGGTTAGTATTAGTGGTGGCACAACAGAAAGAGTGAAGCTGAAAATTCTTACCTAAATGTGTCCATTTGCAGCAATTCCAGTTCCAGAAAGGTATTATATCTTGTTAGCATTGGGGTAGAATGTGAAAGGAAGCAGAGATGACCTATGTTAAATTGTCTACATTACCACTACTATGACTTTTAAGATTATTTGCTAAAATAAATTTATATTTCTTTTTATTCTTAATTTTTTTTTAATTTTATTTTAAAGTAGAGATGCTTAATAACATTGCACATCCACTGTGTTATGCCATAGTTTGAGGTATGCTCAATTACTTCATGTTGTTGCTATGCCGTCTTACCATATGAAATGAACCATAAGCTATGTGATAGTAAGAACAACACAATAAGACAGTTAACTTGTCAGTGCTTTAGTCTTCAGTTAAAAAAAAAGTCTGTGTATATTGGTACTGCATATAAAATATTTAAGTAGAGGTTTTCCTCAAGCACTAATGCCCAATGATATGGGCATTAAATGAAAATGATGGACTGCCCATGTGTGCTATAAAACAAGATGCCACAGTAAGAGGGTTTTCCCACCCCTGAAATTTACACTATAATATCAATGCTGGAGACCATTATTATACTTTGAAAATGTGATATGCTTTAAGTTATTTTGATTTACTTTATGACATAAGTAGATATATATATATATATATATATATATATATATATATATATATATATATATATATAAGTGGTCCCGCTACATGATGCTTGAAAGCTGATATTGAGATCTAACTGTTATTTAAGGAATTATTTTAAATTCAAAACAGCTTATTCTCTGCTTTTGATGTTTCTTTGCCCTCATCCACTATCAGACAATTAAGTTGTCCTAAAAATCCACTGTCCTGCAGTCATAGGCCTTAAATTCCCATATCTAGTGAAAAACTGTTCTGCAACTCTCAAATGTACAAGCCATTGTGCAATCTGTGTGCATTGCCTTGCCAAAGAATTTATCATGCAGCTGCCTGCTTAGCATATGCAGATATTTCATGTGAATAGGCAATAAGCAAAAGTTTACTTCTATATTTAGCTTAGTAACCAAGGAAAGTGAATAAACATTCTAAATTCTACAGATCTCTTCTTGGGATCTAAACACAGTGAGGGCAACCATGTTGACAGGAAAAGGGCAAATGCTAAATGGGCCTGTCAGTTTTCCTGCTTGTACAACATACTTGAAGGGTCACTATGCTACCCCTTCTCTGCCTTTCACAGACTGAGTTCATACACCTTCACCCTGTCTATGAAGGAACTGATAGCAATGGAAACCCTTCAGAAATTCCCTTTCTCAAATGTGGTGCTGTCAGTGCACCATTGCAGTAAATGCTGTAATACTTCTCATTTAAATGGTATATTGGCATCAAACCTTTTATGATGCCTACTGACTGGTCCAAAGGTCTTTTGCCATGAAAGGAGCCCATTACCCTGCTAAGTGTCTGACCTCATTGCCCCATTTTTCCTTCTCTTTAATGTCCCTTGAATCTGTGTAACTGTTATCCCCACAATTTGTGCACACCTGATGCCTGGGTGCACAGCAGGCATGTGGGAGCATATGCGAGCAAAGTAGAAGACATCTAAATGCACCTGCCAGTGTTTAAGGCCCAGAAGAATTTAAGCCCTTTTGCTTAATCTGTGACTATATGAATCTGCATTTTTGTCTATCATTACCTCCAAACAAGTATCAGAGTCATGAATCCCATATCAAGGATTTATATGCTGCCATAAGCTTCCTGAGCATTTGATCATGTCACAGGCAGTCACAGCATGATCATATAGTAGACAAGCAGCTTTGCCTTACCTTCTTGGCTTTGCAGATAGTAATGAAATGGTGATATTTTTTGGGAGTCTTTCTGTACTGTAACTGGCATCAAATCATTCCAAAATGTATTTGCTCACCTTGAACATGGATGACCTATTTAAGAGGTGCTGAGGTTCCTGGACAGTGGGAGGACTTCTTTGACTATTTTCTGCACTCTGGCAGAGTTTAAAAGGTCCAAACTCTTTTAACATTTTAGCATCCACATTTTCTTTAACTGTAGTACGAGTTGTAGCATGCTGACAATACCCAATGCCTGGTGAAATTTCTTGTTCCCCATCTACTACTGTGGTATTTATTTCCTCAGCTGATATAGCTGTTGACAACCTGTCACCATTTCCCTGATAGAAAAATGTCACAGAGAAATTGTGGGTGAAGTTTTTCCTCAAGAGTCCCACAAAATTATGTTGCTCTGCTTTACTCATGTTCTATAATCTCTGCACTGTATTGTAGTTTCCCACTTTACTGGACCTAAGAAATCATTGTCGGCTCCTGGAAACTGTTGAACCCCACCTGACCCAAAGGATTTCTGGAAACCCTTAATATATACTCATCCTAACCTTCTGCATTTTCTTGCAACAATATAGGTTCCTCTTCTGAAGGTTCGTAGTTATATTTGCTGAAGATGAGAAACTCTGTTGCTCTTCTGAGTTTGTTGTGCTTACCTGAACTACCGTCTCCATCTGCTGTTCCTCTCTGTTTTGAATGGCCCTCACCTTTGTCTGCCACTCTGCAGCTTGTGCTTTCCTCTGCCATTTTCCTTCTTCTTCCTGTCACCTGACTGCCACTCTGATTTCTGCAAACATCACCACTACCTGCACTGCTATAGTCTTTCACCTCTTATTAAACCATCCACATTCACCATTCTGCAGCAAGGGCAAAATGGACCAGAGAGTATAACTTCTTGAAATTAGCTCTCCCATTTAAATTCCGAAACTAAAACTAAAACAACTCCTTAATTCTTAGATATGCTGCTGTTACACTCCAGCATATGATTAGAAAATAAATTATTAAATCTATAATCTGTGGTTGGCATTTGTCATATGATGTGTGTGTAGAATAAAATACAAATTATTCTTTGAGAATTTCCAACAATTTTTTACTTGATTACAATAAATGCTATAAAAAAGATGCTGATTTTTTTTTAAATATATGTAGCCAACTGAGGCAATAAATATAAAAAAATCATTGACAACTTCCAATTAGTTGGCATTTGGCTGTAAAAAATATCAAAGGTGAATGATGATTTTTTTAAAAGTCTTATAACATGACTTAGTATAGGAACTATAACCTTTTGGGCAATTTAAACTTGAATACACATTCTAAACAGGGGGCAGTAGCATGTAATTACTTACTTTAAAGTGTTAGCAAAGCATCAGATGTTTGACAGTTAAAACTGCATATAAAACCAAACGTACAAAAATACATTGGTTAAATAAGAAAAGGTATAGTCACAAAATGGCTACTATTGGCCAGTACTGCAGCAGCAGCCAGCATTGAGAAATAATGTGTCAAGCAAGGCCAGACAAGGAAAGTAGTCAAAACAGAAAATGTCAATTCAAATGACAACTATAAAGTAAAATAGCCAAAAAAAAAACAAAATGCTGTACAACATTGATAAAGAAGTTTTTACTTTTATATTTCCATATCCCACTTGATACTACATTACTAAATCAAATAAAAAGTTATCCTATACCCCCTGCAATGTAGAGTCATGTTTATCCTTCCAGATGAAGTAGAAGCCATGCGATCACTAACTCATTATAAAAAACAGTCATTGTTACTGTTGTTCTGTTTTTTTTTTTTTTTTGGGGGGGGGGGTCTTGTACTTTCTGTGATCTAAGCTATGGTACATTTCTTTTCATTTGGTATACAGTAGTTCTACAGAATTTTGTTTGAATGTAGACACATACTCTATTTTTGCAAGTTAACAAGACGCCAGACATGACATGGTGTTACAATTATGAAATAGCTCTCAGAAGTAAAGAAAGTCATCTATAGGACTAAATAAGCATGTTTGCTTTCAGGAGTTTCTATTTTGGGAATTATAGATGTATAAGTATCAGTGCAGATACAGTTCAGCTGCAAAGAAACTGAAATTATTGCGTTTTAATGAAACTACTGAAAACTAGAAGATTTGCTTACAGAACTTCAATGTATTGGATTAACTGAGATGTCTGAAGAGGTTTGATGGGCTACAGTCCTGATGTTGCCAGGAAATTAGCTATAAACATGTTTAACTCTTTTAATTTTCTCGAAGAGGAGAAAGTCAAAACAGTTGCACCTATTGAAAAATTGAGTAAATTTTGACAGCCTAATAATAAATAAATAAATAAATAAAAATAAAAAAAAAAGATGTCATTTGTTAGACATTATCATTTATGACTGCATTAAGCCCTACAGAGATTTGTATGTATAGCTCACTGAACTGAAGAACAGAGCTAAAAACTGCAAATTCCGCGAGTTGCATGCTTCTCCAGAAAAACGATAAATTGTGGTATAAGAAGGAAATGGGGATGCTTTTATAAGAAACTAAACTAACCATATCAGTAGCTGAGGATGTATACAGATAAAATGAAATTACTGCTACACAGCTGAAAGAAGTTAAAATAATTAACTTGAGAATCAATGTGTGCCAAATTAAATGTGACTCAAGTAATAAGGCAAAAGTGCAAAAGGTGGTATATGTTAAAAAAGTAATATAAATGAAAAGGAGGGACAAGCAAAAATCCAAGGTAAATGCCAAACTGCTCGTATCACTGTAATTAAGGCCTTCAGAAGCTAGGGCCGCAGTCACGATACCAAATGCTATCTTAATTTGAATTAATTTTGTAGACTATGTGCTAAAAAAAAGGCCTAATATAAAATGTGTAAAAGCAGAAACAGGTGTGTCTGAATCAAGTTAGCCAGCTATAGTGTAATAGAGGGTAAAACTCTGACTGACTCAGATGATCCACATTTAGACAGTTATCTTGGCACTAAAAGAAGCTGGCCAGTGTGAGAGATAGATGTGAAGGTACAACCTACTTACCTGTCTCAGAAAGGTGGACATACTATTATGATGGGGCATGATTAGAAGTCATAATCAATAATGAAGGCAGGTGATAGTTAATGAGGGGTATTAGCTGAGGATCTAGGCTAATGGGATACCTGTCACCACAGAGACAGGACATATGATCCTGCATAGTGATGACCATATTGCCTCTGTTAGTTGACAGATTAAACATATAATGGAAGGTAAAGCTCTTCCTTGTTTATAACCCTTCCATTTAACTAAAACAGCTTTCGTATAATGACCCCTGCTTCTTTGTTACACTGTACATCTTGTTAACTAAAGAGAACATGCTCTTCTAGAGAGATAGGACCAACTGATTGGTTTCTAAGGTCTGCCTTGGTATGTGGTGGCCCTAGGAAGACGGAAACTATGAGATAAGCAGAGAATGATGTAAGTGATAGCTGACCCAGCAGAAGTCTGCTAACCAAAGAGCACCATCCACACCTTCCCAGAAAGTGACTTGAACATATAGACTTGCATAATGAAAATGGAATGTTTACTGGTTATGTGGAAGTAAAATATTTGACATTGTGAAGTTCAAAAGTGCATCTGAAGATTTGATTTACGGCTGCAAGTTAGACTGCTTGCTAAAAAAAAAATGAAATGCTGGACAGAATGCTGAATCTATACTGGATTCAGGTTCAGAGTGTAATACCTTGCCAGAAAATAATTTTAATGTGTTGGATCTACATAGCACTCAAGTTGAAGCTATCTGTACATTATTCAGACATTCTGCCCCTAGGTGGCACAATTAGCTCAAAATATTTCAGACACATGAGTGCAGAAATAAAAACTGTAGACTTATTTTTCAGACAGCAGTACATAAAGACATGAGTTCTAATGTTTTGGCTTGCGTGGCTTTTGAAAAACTTTGAATGGTAAAACAAAGTGACAGTGCAAAATAAAGGCTGCATGCCTTAAAATCAATATGTCATTGAGGTATATCAAATTCTATGCAGAGGCATAACATTGATAGTCTTTATAAGTATGTTGATAATTTTACAGTCTTAATAGCTCCCCAAAAGAATATTATTTAAAAATAAAACGTGATGCATTTAATATGTCAAAAGAAAGGTATTTCATCAGCACAAGAGATATTCTAAAAGAGCTGCTGCCCTGTAATTGAAGGCTTGGAGTAGCATTTTAAGATGCTTAGAAAGTAGTTCCTGATCCACCAGCATTAAAGTACTATGACATGAGTAAGCTAGTTTGGGAACAAGTAAATACCTGTCAGAATAAGAGCTGTGATCCCACAAGACAAAAAAAACCTTTGGATAAACAGCATTTACAAAACCACAGGGATAGAAAAGTGACTACAAGCAGAAATACACAGATCTAAGAAATTCCATGTACATGTCTATGATAAAGAAGTTTAGGTGGAATCAGAGCACAAAGCATTGAAAAGCATCTTCAAAATCCTTGCTCAAAGTACTTTCAAGATTGCAGCCAATGCTGCTTTGTTTATATAAGTATGTTCTGAAAGTGTAATGCAGACCAGAAAATAATCTCTATAAATGAGATATGCTGAATAGATAATAACTGCCAACAAATGAAAAGAACTCTTATAAGACCTACCAATTCCTTGGATATTGCCCCATGTGCTAACAATTGAAAAAAAAAATAAAAAAGGTTTTCAGTGTATTATACACTCTGACTTAAAAATGCAATCACTAAAAGATGGTACAATGAGAGAATGTCTTTGTCAGTACTAAGGAAAGAAATAAAATCTAGTGTCCAAGTCTTAACCTTCAAAGATGATAAAATAAAAACAGCAGCTTCCAATAAGATAAGAAGGCAAGCACATGACAGAATGAAAGAACAAGCGGCATAAGATTTTCATCATAAAAGTAAACTGAAGTAGAACAAGTACTTCAGAGTAGACCCATCTGCAGGTACAGCAGCATAGCAAGGGAGTGATCTGGAAGGCAATAGGAGGTGTATTGAGGAGGCACAGTTGACAAATGCTGATGGTGTGATAATACAGCACCAGCATTCAGGATGGAAAATTGGTCTAGGGGACAATCCAGGCACAGTAGACAGCAGGGATGCCCTAGGAAGTACTGTGAATTAGAGACTGGGCCTAGCAGGAGGAACGCAAATAAACAGCAGGAAAAGGGAAATTAAAACAATAGCTGGTAAGACCAAAAGACGGAAGTGAAGGGAGGCAAAAAAGAGATTTCTAAAGAAAAGAGAGTATGGTTGCTTAATGTCTGCAGTTTGTGAAATGAAATATAAAACTACATTTAACTTAAGTGAGGAAAGGATGGAATCATTGGGATTAGAAATAGCAGGACCAATATAATAAAACAGTAGGAACTAGTAATTAATACAAATATAGATTAAAAATATAGTGGCAGAAAAGGACGGGAGACATTTTACAAAAAAGTATGGGATCAATAATTATGCCAGGTCTGACAGAAAGGATGAAGGAACAATGGTATGCCTTATGGAAAAGAATAAGTTGTCATGGTCAAACATTCAGTTGCTAGTATGCATGCAGTATTACTGCATACTTTAAAGCATACTATTATTTTAGAGCAAATAACTGATCACTGTTGCCTTATTCTTTTCAATTTCTATGAAGGATTTGTAGTTAGTTTTGTGTGTTTATATGTTTATGTTTCTGAAAAAGTTGCAGTGGTTCATATTTAAATATCAGTGAGATTCTGCTATAAGCTTAAAAAGGTTGATAAAACAGAACTATACAAATATAGGAATTTCACTAGGCAATCCATTACAAGGTCATAAGATGCCCACCCATGTATAACTTTAAGAAGACACACTTAATAGTTCCTGACATCTATGTCAAGCATTTAATACTGCCTAACTCCTAAAATGAGCAGCGCTTACATGATAAGCCTTGAATACATTTATGTCTTTCCATCCAGTCATGAAGACTAGCCTTAAAGGTAGTCAAAGTAGTACTTTGACCTGTAGAAACAACTTATTCCATAGACTAGGAAAATGTTGTGTTAGAAACATATCCCTCCAGTGAGCCTTTTTGATACTGTGGTCTATATTTAGTTCTTTAGAGTGCATGTTTATGCAGGCACTCGTTTTGCATAAAATAAGGGGTTCAAGCAAGACTGTGTTTTTCCTAGCCCAGAAAGCTGTGGACACAGTTCACCTTGAATGAACTGGCAGGCTCCTGAGTATAAGAAAAGGCATGCTAATCTTTTAGGATAATTGAAGGATTCAAGACCTTTAATTTTAGAAATCTTTTGCCCCTTTTCATTTGAAGGATATAGTTGGATTTGCACATATTAAAGAAGGCATTGAATTCAGTAATGAGTCTGGTAAGGGTACAATGCAGGGATAGGGTGATTTCTTTGATTCTTTATGATATCCCCCTGGTAATTATCTGGGCCATAAAGAACAAATTCCAGATCATGGTGAGAAAATGATGTCTGAATTGGAGAAGTAGTTGTCAACAATTTTTCCTAGGTAACTTCTATACTTCCTCTTTCTACAACTACTCACTTCTCCTGAAACCATACATGAATATTACAAGCCCCCTCATGTAACTGCCACTCTTCTGCCCAAACTCACTCACTTCTCTGACATATTACCCTCTCTATATGCAACACATACCCCCCTCCTTAAAAAGCTAATTCTAACCTTACATGTAAAAACTAAAATAAAACTGACCTCCATACATGAATACAACACAAAGAAAAAATTGCAACCCACTAATCCCTTACATACTTCCCACAACCTAATACTATGTGGTGACATTCATCCCAATCCTGGACCCACTCACTCCCTTTTTTATCACAAGAAATGCCCCAAAAACCCTTAACCTCACTACCATCAACCTCCAAAGCATCAGAAACAAAATTCCAGATCTGCATGCCTGGATTGAACACTATAAGCCACACATGGCAGCAGCAATTGGGACTTGGCTAAAACCTTATATTAAAACTCTGAATTCCTTCCATCAGGTTTCTCTTGCCTGAGGACAGATAGGCATAGAAAAAAAGGTGGGGGTATTGCTCTTGTATACCGTAATACTTTGAATATTGTCCCATATAATACACCCACTCCCACATTTTCTACAGGTAAAATACTAATATCCTACTTGAAAATGAATGGCAGTAAGAACATATGCATTATAATTACATATATCCCCCTGGGTAACAATATCCCAATACTTAAAGTAATACTAGCCTGGTCATCCGAAAATATACAAAATGAAACACACATGCTTGGTGATGTGAATATTAACTGGTTAGAAATCATATATCATCATCCAACAAACAGTATTAACCTATTTAAGTATACCCAACTCATTACTATCATACCCAGACCCAACAAAAACAATGGCTCAATATTAGACTGGGTTCTTGTCTCTGACGCTAGTAAAATCTCCTCCACTGGCACTCTGCCTAACAACATTAGTGATCACCTACCAGCATATGTAATGCGCAAACCAACTCCATGTTTAATGTACACCACTATAAGCATATCAGAGACCTATCTCACTTCTGACCAACTACCTTTAATG
Organism: Protopterus annectens; assembly: GCF_019279795.1. Taxonomy (NCBI): domain Eukaryota; kingdom Metazoa; phylum Chordata; order Ceratodontiformes; family Protopteridae; genus Protopterus; species Protopterus annectens. The sequence continues at coordinate 280,808,203 of NC_056725.1, forward strand.
ACTCCCTGTGAAACATCAACTGGCTTCCACTCAAAGGCCTACCACTGAATGGTGCTGTTGAATTCTTTAACAAAATATTCCTCCATGTACTCGACAGTTTCGCTCCTGTCTGACATAGGAGAGTGAAAGCCTGCCAGGCCAGCTGGCTTACCAAATCTACCAAACAACTTATGAAATCTAGGGATAAGGCCTGGAAATTATGGCATACAAGTAAAAACCTTGCAGACTTCGATCAATACAAATAACTGTGTAATCAAGTAAAGTGACTTGTCACCAAAAACAAACAAGACTACTACATTACTCTGCAAAATGACCATATGCAAAATCCTAAAAAGTTCTTCAGGTCCATAAGCTTTCTACTATACCCAGACAAAAGTGATAATCCCTGTCCTGATCCAGACATGGCCCCAGCTGAAACTGCCTCACCTTTTAATTCATTTTTTAAAAAAGGTATAGTCAACCTCACTGCTAACTTCCCAATAGTCAACCCGCTGCCCCCAGCCCCATCTGCTACAACAAGACCAAACTTCTCTCTCTCATACACATACCTACCTCATGCTTAAACTTAAACCGGATCAATTGCTCCAGATAACTTACCACCAGAATTCCTCCAAAAATCAGCAGACACTATAGCCTATCCTATTAGTATTCTACTAAACAGATCCATTCAAGAGTCCTTCTTTCCCACCATCTGGAAAAAGGCATTTATCCTCCCTCTTCACAAAGGTGGAAACAATAATGATATATCTAACTTCTGCCCAATTGCCATCCTCTCTCCCATCTCTAAAATTCTGGAAACATGTATCTATAGCCAACTACTTAACTACCTACTACACCACAACCTCCTCTCCCCAGTCCAACATTGGATTAGACCTAGTCATAGCCACCACTGCTCCTATATCTTTCTTGGATACAGTCAACCATGCTCAAGACTCAGGATATCTTGTCTCCTCACCATCTCTTGACCTTTCCAAGTCATTCAATACTGTCTCCCACCCACTTCTTCTAACCAAACTCGCCAAATTAGGCATATCTCTCCCTACCCTAGGCTGGTTTACCATCTACCTTACAGATAGACAACAAACTACCAAATGGCACCAATCTCTCTCTCCCTTCCTCATTATCAATACTGGAGCCCTCAAGGGTCCATACTAGGTCCACTGCTCTTCAGCATTTTGATTAATGATTTCCGTACATCCATACCCCGTGCTAATGTCATCCAATGTACAGATGACTCAACCATTATTTGCATGGCCAAGTCTACTTCAGAACTACTTACACTCACCCAAAATGCCTTCACCTATCTCTCTCTCCTTTCCTCATTACCAATACTGGAGCCCTCAAGGGTCCATACTAGGTCCACTGCTCTTCAGCATTTTGATTAATGATTTCCATACATCCATACCCCGTGCTAATGTCATCCAATGTACAGATGACTCAACCATTATTTGCATGGCCAAGTCTACTTCAGAACTACTTACACTCACCCAAAATGCCTTCACCTCCACTGAAACCTGGCTGTATAATAACCATTTAGCCCTAAATTCTAATAAAACCACACTCATGTTATTCACCCCCCAAATAAACACCCCTAACCATAAATGAATTTACCATCAACTCACTCAATAACACTTGCTTTGAAGTAGTCCCATATAAAAAACATCTAGGGTCATCATAGATGAACACCTAACTTTTGACCAGCATATTAACACAAACATCAAAAAACACTTCCTCGCCTATGCAGCAAGGCTATCCCTTGCCTCTTCCTTTCTACTTCCATCCTTGCTCTGTGGTGCACTTCTCCTTACTAATATACAGTCCTCTCTTAAATTCAAACTGGACTCATGCTACAGTTGTTGTGTCTTTTTGGCTTTTCCCGGTTAGGGGTCGCCACAGCAGAACTCTGGTCCGCTAATGATTAGCATTAGATTTTTACATGCCGAGTTGCCAGCTCTGACGCACAACCTTCAACAAAGGTATGCCCATTCACGCATGTCTACACACAGAAGACGCTCTAGCTGAGAATTGAACAGGATGTCTTACTGGGAGGTGACATGCAGTAAAATCACAAAATTTGTAACCAGCGCCAAACACTCCTCCCATCACTGTGTATCACTCCAACATCTAAACTGGCTAGAATTTCCCCAACATCTAACACACCTGCAACTAAACACAGCTCATAAGCTTATCTATAAGCCTTCTAGTTCTCCTGCCATCTCCTCTCTGTTCACCATGTGTCACCCAAACAGACCTCTGTGATCAGTCTATCAGATGCTCCTTAATGTAACAAAACCTAACCTTTCTGCTGGTCATATGTGTTACCCATATGCTATAGCAAAACTATGGAATGCTCTCCCTCCTTCAGTTAGGTCAACTAGTAACCCTGAATGCTTTAAGACTTTGGAGAAACAGCACTTGTTCTCCCATTGGCTATGTACATGTACCAGCACTGACTATAAAAAAACAATATTCCTAGCCTTCTTACTTTTCCTCCCCATCTCACTTACGGCTCAGACTCTTCATATATACATCCAGTGTTTCCAACTTACTAAGTCCAACTTGTGCCACACAGCCACACATAAGCTACTATATCAGTTGCCTACCATATCTTCTATTCACTCTTGATGCCTCTATAGTAATAGCTCTAAGGCTATACCTTACTTTCAGAATCTTTAATCTGCTGCCCTCCATCTTTCCCTCTCTACTGCAAGTCTGCAATACTGTATTGTTCACACAATCACTATTATCCCATGTCATCAGTTGTATTCTTGTTTGGCTTGCATACTTAAAATCTAACATGTATATAACTAGTATTATCTATTTTATTGTATCACCTATTCTGTAATGTAGTGTTCTGTACCATCACTGGTTAATTTCTATATATTGATTCTGTAGCTTTATCATGTTTTGTTTTTTGGAGTTTTTTTCCCCAGGCCTCTACTGAAAATGGGCACACACTTGGCCTGTAGACCTTCTGATAAACAAATGCAAATAAATAAAATAAATATAAGATGGATGCAGATTTTTTTCTTTTGTGCTGAATGCTACTATGCTGCATTTTTTGCATTTAACTTTAGACTGTTTCCATTATACCAAGTTTATGGCTATTCCAACCATTGTAGGAGTTGTTTAGCATCAGTTGTTGAGTGGGTCTACTTGCAAGGGATTGTTGGAAGTATTACATATGTCTTCTACAGGATGAAGTAGGTTTGCAATGGAGAAGTACTTAAAGATGTTCTCATTTGATGATGGGTTAATACAACTATGTCTGATAGCAAAGATCACCAAGCTAGTAGTTAAACCTGGACAAGCTCACATCAGGAATACTGGCTTGGACATCTGCAAAATAAAAGCCAAACTGGTGAATGTCAAACACGGAATGTTTTTACACCCAGCACCTCTTTTGTAGGGGAGACACAGTTGCTGTTCTGGAGTCATGAGGCACAAACCTTGTAGATGGTTGATGCTGAAGAGTTTGTGTAGAAGCTCAGGTAATACATTCTTGTCATTGATGAACTGCAAGCTGGTATATTGTCTGTTCTCAAGGTAGTATTGTTTTTAGCAAATTTTTAGGGATAGTGATGGTAAAAACCAGGGTAGGAGGGGTCAAGTCTGCTGATATCTTAGCTGTATCTTTGAGTATGTGATAATATTATGGATGAGATTGGTGCATTGATGAGCATTACTGCTTCATTTTCCGATATAGTTGAAAGAAGTGGTCTCAAGTTCCTTGACAGAATGTTTCAGTGTGGTCTTGAGGTAGGAGGATTGGAATTTTTGCAATATTTCAATATTTTCCATTTTTTGTTATATAATTTATCAATATAAGAGTTCCATTATGGAGCATTATTCTTGAATTTATCATTGTATTTAGGACAGGTTGATACTAATGTTTCAATGCCACTCTTTAGGCATTTGTAAAAGTCAGAGGTGAATGTTGCATCCCTCACAGATGGGGCTACTTGTCAGAGATTGTTGGGAATTTAGGATATATGTTTTATAAGATGAAGTAGATTTCCCATGGAGAAGTACCTAAACATGTTATTTGTTAATTGGTAGGTATAACTAGGCCTGACAGTGACGGTGATCAGTTTGGGGTTAGATTTAGCAAAATATGAGAAGGTGCGGTATGGTATAGAGAAGGGCTAAGTTGGTAAGGAAAAAGTCAAGGATGTTAGAGACTCTAGTAGCTAGTTTTGCAATTTGCTTCACTACATAAGTATTAACAATCTCTAGGCAACTCTGGACATAACTATTTCCTGAGGTTTAAGTGTGCAGGTCAATAATTGTAATTCCATAGAAAGGAAGTATTTGATTTAATATATGAGGTCTTAGTAGTATTAAGGCAAGCTCCATGATCTTTAGAGGACATTGGTGGAGATATGTAGCCAGCAATGATATAATAGTTGGAATTGTTAAGGTGATGTGGATCTCCAGGAGTTTCAAGTTAGGGTATCCTCAACAGTGGAATCCTTCAAGGCTCTCTCCAAGGCCTCTTACAATTCTCTCTCTGTCTGTAAATGACCTGACCTAAAACATACTAAAAATAAACTTACTAATGTATGTTAACAACCTATTACTCCTAGAATCTAGCCACATTCACTTTGAGCTACAGCACAAAATCCAACTTAGCTTCCAAAAATGTGCAGCTGAATAACCCAGCAAAATCCAGTGTAATGCTATATGCCATATCCTGTAAATTGCAACATTATTGTCAATACTACTTTCAGAAAAGAATGGTAACATTCTGCTACAAGTTACAGAACAAAGATGTATTGGTCTAATGTTTGACTCCTCACTCTCTTTTGCACAGCACATGGATAATGTTGTGTATAAAGTACCTGTGAAAGTTGTGCAACAGAATCTCTGGCCTTCTGACTCTTACTGCAAGGAACTACCTTGACAAAAAGGTACTTATTCTAAATAAGAATACGGCATCCAATTAATAAATATTCACTCTACTAATAGCATGCACAAATTGCAGACATAAATAAATAAAATCTGCAGATTTGCTTTACTGGCTACCTACAGTACCCATCACTGTATTCTGATGGATCAATTTAAATGGATATCAACACCAAACCAGGCTACCCTTCTCAATGGAGTTCAGCTATTCAAATTAATTAAGCTAGTCCAGTGTTCTCCACCTTAGAGAAAACGTAACCTCAAGGAAGAAACATATGACCTGAGGGAAACCTAAGTTGAAGCTATAACCATTATCAGACCTATAAACCAAAGCAGTAGTGGAAGGCATAACTGTATGAGGAGGAACCAGGAACCTAAGAGATAAAGTTGTGCTGCAACAGAAACATAATTGTAACTAATTATAAGTCTGTGTTTAACATTTTAAATGATTTTTAACCTAGTGCCTTTACATTTCATTTACCATGAATCTCACATGACTGTTTCGTTGTATAAAATTGTGTGTGTTTCCAAGCTATGCTCATTTCTGAAGAAGTCCTTTACCTGGAAAAAAGCACTACACTGTTGAATAAAATTGAAACTTGTTTATACTATTTCCTGCTTCTGGTTGCAGGGTATATCTCTTTTATTATCAGACCTATAGTTAAAGCCACAGTGGGAATATGAGCATTCTCCAAACTGGGACCCTCTATTGTGAATCATATACTACCAGATATAATCTAAATTGAAATAAGACCTTACGAAAGAAAGAGTCCACATACACTTTCTTTAAAGATAACAACTAAGTACTACATAAATCTCAGCAACTTAGACTGCCTCAGGGATCGTTACACTATAATCAAGAAAAAATAAATAAAAAAATCAACTCCAGCAAATGTTATACACCACCATATACATAAAATGTCACCACAAGCAAAGTGTTTCAGATATTATTTGTAAATAATACATATGGCTGCTTAACTTGTACATATTTTTAAAGCAAAACTATTGCATAACATAAAGGATTACAAGCTTGTTTTAATATACCATTATGTAATGTCACTTCAGTACTGCTTAAGAATATTCTACAACACTATTTGCTTTGCTTGTATGTGTTTATGTCATAGCCCGCCCCCCAGGCCATTTGTAGAAAAGGAACTCAGTTAACAAAATTAAGTAAAAAAATAAATACATAAAATAAATAGTGTGGAATATTTGATGTGAAGTAATGGTATTTCTAACAAACACAGATACTCCCCAAGATTTACCCAAGGGTCTAAAGCCATGATAGGTGCTAAATCCTGCTGTAGATGGAGTGCTGTCATTTTACTGAATCCATGTCTCAGTAACTACATAATTATGAATGTGTTTGAGTTGCAGGAGAGCCTCAATTCTGGCATCTTTCTGTTTAGATACTTAACATTGACTAGTGCCCTCATGATGCTGTCCGCATTTGAGTTTGAGTCTGGAATGTAGGAACATCCAGTAGGGGTTCACTGTCTAAAATGGGCGCTATGTGGACAGCAAGGTATTTAGCCAGTATGTGGAAGGCCTAGCATGAGAGGCGTTAGACCTCCCTATCAAAAGTGCAAGCATTATCTACCCATTACCATCTCATCCTAGACTGACACATGCAATGCCACCAACTGCATAGTCAGTTGTTAAATTTAATTATCTAGGCTCAGAATCTAAGCATCTTTGTTGGTGAAGGCAAGATACAATTAAAAATAATTTCTATACTCTGTATTCATTCCTTCTCTTCAAAGTTGACTTGTAAACTTTGTTCCATTATTTCTAGTTGCATGCATCAAATAATGAATTTTATTTCTGTTAAATCATTTAAGTTTCAATCGCTCAAGTTATTGCTACATTAGAAGTGGCCGAGACTTGTCCATAGATATTTATGGATAAAGGTGTAAGAATAACCAGGCTGGGTTACAGCAAAGTAGTTTTTTTATCAAATATATACTAACAAGATTTCAGTGCTGTAAGTTTCTTATAGTTTTAGAAGATGTGCTGCATTCATTTCTAGTCAAGACTCATAAAAAGAAAAAGCAATTATTAAATGATGTTTTTATGGAGCATCAGTTAAGTATGGATTTTTTTTTTTTGTTAAGGCAAATAACCCAAGCACCAGTCCATATGTAAACCAAGAAAACATAGCATCAAAGAAGGGCTCCTGTAGCTAGTGAGTTCATCACTGGCAAAGTTTAGCAAATTAAATTACTGGCACCTGAGACAGAGAAAACAATTTATAGGAGTGTTATGAATTTATGACTGTCCATTTCATTGAACTTTGTAAATGTTGCTGCATCTTTTAAAGTACATAGGTAACTTATGTTGAACCATGGTTAAAACCCACCATTGCTGGATGTTTTAATTCTTCCAAGTGAAGACTCTTCCATACACAGGAGATTTTCTATGACAATAAATGAGTAGATAGGCAGACTAAAGCAATTAGTTTTAATTGCCTTTTTAGTTTCTTTTCTGTGGCATGTTTTTGCAGATGTAAATGGTGTTAATTGTTATTGACTGTGAAATTATGAAGGATGGAAACAATGTGATAAACCTTCTTTTACAGGATAGTTGAAACCAATGTCAGATACAAGAGTAGCTCAGTACAGAAAAAGTGAAGATAGGCACAGAACTAAGGAAAAAAGTCTTGCCAATAATAAAACTGTTGAAACAAAACACCATTAAAACACAGCTGGCCTTTCCAGCCAAGATAAAAATACTTTTTGCCAAAGAGATGAGAACATTTAATGACTTAGTAGAAGCTATTGTATTCATCAGAAACAACAACATTGTGCCTATCCCAGAAGAAATTGAATGGATGTCCCCTACTCTTAAAAGAATAAAAGAAACAAATATTTGGACTGATGCTAGAAAGAAGAAACAAAAAACTGATTCCAAGATAGCTGTCCCAAAAAATAACTTTTACAACTACATCTCTCAAATATCAACTGATATGGTGCATCACTTGTCATCTGTTTTTATATAAAAAAAGGGGGGGGGGTTCTTAAACAACTGAGAAACAGTAATGATCTATTCAGAATGTTCAAAGAGTCCAATAATTCTTCACAAACAAATGTAGGTCAAAATGGGTTACTATTTACACTATATATAAGCCAAACAAATCAACATATAATACAAACATAGAAGTTTCTATTCCCCTACTTGAACTCAATGAATACTTATCTTGCTCATTTTTCATTGATTTTACTTATAATAATTTAAGTAATTAATTAACTAATTCAACAAGGTACCATTCATCAGAGTTCAGACTCAAATGTAACAAATTATCATCATATATAATAGCAGTAACAGTAGAGTGAGTTGAAAAAAAAATGCTGTCATGGAGACTAATGCCTTCTTCAGTTAAAGTATGATTTATAAATGCCATGTATATCCTGGTTAAATAATTATAGCAAGCTCTTAGTACAAATGTCATCATTATTCTGTCTACATATAGTTATCAATTATGGCAAGTATCACAGCTATGAATGCTGTTTGATCAATCCTGATTGGTGTGTGTGGATGCAGCTGTGACTGACAGCAAGTACAAATGCCATTATTATTCTGTCTAAACATAGTTAATATCAATTATAGCAGGTATCATATCTTTGAGTGCTGTTTAAGCCTGAGGTAGTGTGTGTGGATGCAGCTGTGTCTGGCAGCTGTTGTATGTTGCTGTTTTCATCTCCAGGAAGCTGTGGGTTGCAGCTTGTGATTGAGGTTTACTGATTTTTGTGCATTAGGAAGACACATTTTGTGTTTTAGTCTGGATCCAGGGGAAGGGGGTAGATAAAACTGTGATATGGGATATTTTGGCAGAGAATAGTTTGTTTATACATCTAGTGATGAGAGTGAGAGGTGGGAAGGCTGGAAGAATGTGTTATCTCTTGTTGTGGCGACTTGTTGGCAGTTTTTTTTTTATCTATTTGTTCTCCATTCCTTTCCTGGCTGCTGCCTCACTGAAAGGGATAGAATTTAGGCTTGAAGTTGCAGTGAAGTGAAGCTTTGATTCAGGTGCATCGTGAGCCTCTGGTATGCAGTACACAGACACACTAACAGAAGCAGACACTCCCAGGTTGCTATGGTAACAGAGACAGAGTGACAATAATACTTAATGACTCTGAGGAGCCTCCGAGATTATGCTCAGCAATGAAGTTTTTGGTTTAAAAAAAAAAATATATATATATATATATATATATATATATATACTATAAAGGGGTTGTTTTAAACCACATGTACATATATTGATGGTCTCCCAACACTTTGTTTAGCTCATTAAGTTGATTTTTGATTAAAATAAATAAATAAATAAATAATAATAAGCACAATTTTATATTTAAAATGTATTTTGGTCCAAACACATTAAGGACTTACATAAGGGTGAAAGTCTAAGTTATTGTGAAAGACTAAGAGCACTTGGTCTTATGCAGTACCCTTTGCAGTGGTCTGAGAGTTGTGCTTGCTCAGATGTGTTGGGCATATGGGGATATCTGATTCTAGGGGTGCTTGGGGTTGCCAGAAAGGGATACAGAGTCATCAGATTTCCTTTGTGGAAATATCTGTGGGAATGGAAGGTCTGCTGAGTGGTTCACTGGCAGAGTGGCCACTGCATGAAGCAGGCAGATAAAATGGAACAATATTGGTCTGGATATTTTAAGAACAGCCTGGAAACACACCACATGAACTAGTAAATGGTATTCTGGCAAAACTGGATGGGCATTGTTGCCCGTACTTCAGGTACTGATATGTGTGTATGTAAAGATGGAAATATACTTATAACCAATAAAAAACTAGAAGGGTCTCATAATTTAAAGTCTATGGACTGTATTAACATGCTTTGAAGGAGCTAATAATAAGAATAAGCATTACAGCATGTGGTCTCTCAAATAACTAAGCAACAGCCAAAAAAAAAAAAAAAAAAAAAAAAGCACACACAATAGTTATGTAATGTATGATTTTAGTAAATCTAGACATAAAATATATAATTGTCATATAAGATGAAGCGAGTCTGCTGAATTTAGATATTAAAGACAGAATTTAATAACATGGGCTTGTGTATAATAACGCTACTGTCTTAACTGGTTATAATTGACATACACTACACTAAACATCAAGAGGAAGCATGATGATTTTCTTATATAAGTAAAAATGCATAACAAGTCATGCAATTGCTTTAACTTGAATTGTAGTTTTTGTAACCCATCTTGACCATATGTAATACTTAAATGATTACCAAGGTAACTAATGTTTATACATGACATCAAACTGACAAAGTTGTTCAAGAAAAACAACAGAAGCTTGAACTTGAAATATCACAGAAAGTAGCAATCATATTCTGAACAGATAATATTAAATTGACAATAGAAACTCAGTTTAATAACATGGTCTTGTGTATAATAACACTACTGTTTTAACTTGTCATAAATGACATACACTGCACTGAACATCAAGGGAAAGCATGATGATTTTCTCATATAAGTAAATATGCATAACAAGTCATATAATTGCTTTAACTTGAATTGTAGTTTTTGTAAACCATCTTGACCATACATAATACTTAAGTTGTTACCAAGGCAACTAATGTTTTATACATGACATCAAACTGACAAAGTTGTTCAAGGGAAACAATAGAAGCCTGGATTAGGAATGTCACAGAATGTAACAATCAGATTCTAAACAAATAGTATTAAATTGACAATAATCACTCAGTTTAATCTTTGCTGATTATACAAAATAGAATGTTGCCATTTAAATCTAAAAACATTCAGTATATGCTATAATATGGCAATTTATGAATATGGAAAGGTAATGTTTTTAACCTATAATTTCACTCATATAAGAAATGATAGATATGAAAATCCTTATGTGTGCACTGATAATTAACATCCACTAACTTTCATCAATGTTCACATAAAACAAACTTGATGCTTTAAGTAATTTAGCAACAAACAAAGTGATTACTTAAATGCTGGCAAACAATGAAATATAAACTCTGATATATATCCAGTAACATACATTGTATTATAAACATTAGGTATAAATATTATTGCCATCTATTTATATTAAGTAATAAATTTTGAAAGACTTCATCAATAATGGTGAATATGTTAAGTAACTGTGTGCTGTAATCTTTTATTGAGGTTTTATATATGATACATTCTACTTTACTATGATTGAATTCCTTGTCATCTACCTTTTGTGTAAATATTAATTTCTTATTCAATAAGTAGACATTTACATTATATTAGAATTCTGTCTAATCTACAATAGTACTATATATGTTTAAAATAATATAGTTATTGCTTATTCCTATTACAAATATTTTCCATATGATAATTCAATTTATGGAGCTCAGATGTTCTGGATTGTAAAGGTATGAGTGATAATCTGATGGACTTGGGTTTAGCCATCAGATTAGGAATGATTTTCATTCTATGGCTAGTGTGGATCTTAGATTTGTTAACATTTATTAATTTAAATTTACTTCACAAAAACATTTTTAGTATGCCTGACCAAAGCATTACTTTATTGGTAAACACTCGAAGTATAAAACTGATAATCTCCTTTAAAAGATCAACCATATACTTTATAGTTATCAGAGGAAAATGTTTAATAGTTACAATAAAACAAAAAAATCCTTAGTCTAAATAACCTAAGATGGATTTAACATTGTTATCTTTAAATACCAATGGCTTAAACAATCCTAGTAAGAGATCAGATCTACTGAAATATTTAAAACTGTACAAAGCACAAATTGTCTTCCTTCAAGAAACTCATTTCAAACAAATGACAATTGTAAATGGAATCCTAAGGAATATTTGATATTGGTGCAATCCACTTATAAGACAAAGACAAAAGGGGTAACAATTTTATGGAAAACAAATGTGATCAACCCAGAAATTATTTATAAGTATGAATATAAAGAAGGCCTTATGGCATCAGTAATAGTTAAATATAATAACAGAATATGTACCCTAGCCAATCTATACTGGTTCACAGGCATTGGAACAGGAACTGTTAAAAACACTTGGATTTCATGTCCAATAATTATAAAGGCAACTTACTATTAGGAGGAGATTTTAACTGCATATTTGATATTTCTGAAACTACAAATAAAAGACCACTGTGCACATCTGCTGTATCAAAAGCTTTAAACAAGTGGCTAGAATAATTTCATCTTGTAGATACTTTCATATTTAAAGAAAATAAATCTTTGTTGTTTTCCCATCAAGATCACAAATTTGGTACCCAAACTAGAAAAGATAAAATATTTGCTGCCCATGACTTACACTCTAAAATCATCAATTTTTAATCACTCCCTGCCCCTTTTCAGACCACAAAATCATTGATACTAAAACTTACAAATGGGTACAAACCATTAATCTTTAACTCCAGAATTCCAGCATATATTACTAAAATTAAAGAGTTCAAACCCTGGTTATTATCTGAATTACAGTTCTTCTTAGATATTAATTACACCACAAAGATAAATAAAATAATCATATGGGACTCATTAAAACCTTACATATATGGTAAAACATTAACTTGGTATAAAAAAAATCAGAGAATGGGATTCTGAATGATTAGATCTACAATCCAAACTTTTGTCAGTAAAAGCTGGAAAAAAATCAAAATCATTTGGAGATGAAAAAGAAAGTAGAAGTATTAAACAATAAATACAATGAAATTCTAACACATAATACTAGTTTAGCTTTAGAAAAAACAAAAAATTATAACTTCATCACTTCTCCCAAATATCTACATAATTTATCCACAAGAATCAAAATACAATCAAAAGCTAATAACATTAAAAGCATCTTCCATGAAAAGAAATGGAAAACTGTCTTGGATACAGGTGGCATTCTTGATGTGTATAGAAATCACTATATGGAACATTTCCAAAAAGAAAATATACATATTGATCAATTAAATCTAGATGAAAAATGTTCTAATACAAAAAAAGCAGAAAAATTAAAACTAGATCTGCAAGCACCCATAGCCTACAAAGAAATTACAGATACAATAAAATAGGATAAAAATTATAAAGCTCCAGGTATAGATGTCATACTTATGTAAATATATAAACTTTTTTCTTCAAAGATACTATACCTCTTCCATAAAACTCTATTATAAATTCAGTCACAAGCTTTAATACCACCAAATTGGAAATATTTCTTAATCACACCAATCCTAAAGGAAAACAAATCCCCAAACCTCAGTACCTCATACAGACCTATATCATTATTGAATAATGACTTCTTCTTCTTTCGGCTTTTCCTGGTTAGGGGTCGTCACAGCATATATTTATGACAATATTAACTAACAGAATGAAAATACCACTATCCAAAGCAATAAATAATGATCAAACTGGATTTATATATCATAGACACACACATGACAATATTAAAAGGATAATTTCTCTTATAGATTATGTTAATAAAGAAAATAAACACTCATAATTGGCTTAGATATAGAGAAAGCCTTTGATTCCCTAAATTGGGACTATTTATTCAAAATCATAATGCTATTTGAATTTCCTGCATCCTTTTTTCATCTTCTAAAGAATATATATACAAATAATTTAGCGTATGTCAAGTTAGGTCCTTTTACCTCTGAATCTATACATATAACAAAAGGCACTAAACAAGGATGTCCCAACTCACCGATTCTATTTCATCTGGCTATTGAAATATTGGCAGGTTCAATTCATAACAATATAAAAAAGGAATAGATGTTTATGAACAATACAATTCTAAAGTAATGCTATTTGCTGATGACATATTACTAACATTATCTAATACAAAAGAGACATTAGAAGAATTAGATATATTAATTGACAAATTACACATGACTTCAGGACTCCATTTCATTAAATCAAAGTCTTTTTTTTATTTTTAAATAAAAAAAAAATGCAGACTAAGGGGGATCACATCATAGAGAAACATGACTTCAGGACTCCATTTCAATAAATCAAAATCATTTTTTTTTTATTTTTAAATAAAAAAAGCTGCAGACTAAGGGGGATCACATTATAGAGAAACAAGAATCTACCTTAAAATGTCTAGGGAATGAGTTATGCAAGGATAATAATGAATTACTGTCAAAAACTACAGTAATAGCATCAGAACAATTAAAATCTCTGTCAAAAAAATGGAAGAAAATAATATTAACATTTGAAAAGTACAGTTAATAAAAATGGTTTTATTGCCCAAGATCCAATATATAGCCTTGGCAATACAACTGTTACCAGAAAGGAATATAGTTAAAGAAATAAAGTCATGCCTAATAAAATTTTTATGGTTTCCATAAATGAAACAGAATAGCCTTAATCCATCATAGCAGACCATGGAAACAGGGAAGATTAAACTTTCCTGATATAGAAACATATATAAAAGCATCAATATCTAAAACAATCTCAGATTGGATAAGTCCAAATTACTCTGCAAATTGGAAATAATTACTAACTGTAATATCAATAAATGAATATGATTTACAGAAAAAAATTCAAATAACAAATAAAAACAATTTGCCACTGCACATATTATATATTAATATGCAATATAACATAACTAAACCCACTAAAACTCGTATGATTAATTATTACATTGACTCATTTAGGAAAATTATTAATGCAAATATAGATTTAAACATCTGGTTTGATCTTTTAACACCATTTATAGTCACAAAGAACGTTCCACATAAAATATATAGAGAAATTATTAATTCCTGGGAACAGAAAGGATTTGTTTGTTTGTTCTAATGCAAGAAATAAAAACAACATACAAAATTCCACAACAGGACTGGCTAACTTTACAGAGTATTCTTTCATATTAGCAAGATTTAAGTAGAATAATTAACAATTCTTCATTTAAAGAAATACCTAAATTTATGAAATACATATATGAAATAATTTAGAAAAAAATAAAAAACAATTATCGAAGCCAGTGCAGTTAACCGTTTATTGCAATCCAAAATACTTGCAATTCAAACAACTAAGCACTTTCGCCAGATAATCCAAAGGCATCTTCAGAGTATTGGATTATCTGGCGAAAGTGCTTAGTTGTTTGAATTGCAAGTACTTGGGATTGCAATAAACAGTTAACTGCACTGGCTTCGGTAATTGTTTTTTATTTTTTTGTAAATGTTTTCAGTCAGTTGACTACCAGCTACAGTTCGTACATATATGAAATTGGCTCTACCTCAGTAGACTGAAATATCACAAAAATGACTTTCAAAACAATGAAACGAGATGAAGTAACCAACAGTACAAAACACCGAACAGTCATAATACTGACCATCAGAAGAGTGACATTCAAAACACTGACAACACAGAAGCACGTCTCACACCAATGAACTGACATAGTCTAATTCAGTGCTGTATACACGTGAAAACAGCAAGTCAAAACATATCAAATTCACCCATAGTGAAACATCAGAAATGCGACACCACCAAATAGACAAAGTGTTGTGAAAGAAATGGTAGTACTAGCATTGTGCACACTGCTGGAACTCTGTGTACTCTATTCACCGAGGACGTACTGTACAGACAAACATTCACATGTCATAAGTAGATGTAGCTGATTCTCGTATAGTTAGAGTGATTAACCCAAATGTACTTGTCAATTACTGTGACACTCTTCATATCCGGATACACGTATAGCTAGTAAACATTCGATGTAGTGGAGTAATTACACCATGTGAAAGTGACAGACATTACATTTTTAGCAGTCTAGCTATGACTTTAATAAAGTCCAAGGTTGAGTATGATGATTTCTGAGATAGCACAGTCCTGAACTGCTATTGCCGTAATAGCAGCTGTCTTTTCTTTGGGGAAGGAGGACATCCTGTAGCCATCCCTATTCTCAGTTCATGCACACGGTTCTGTTCACGGACTAAGGCATGCAATAGTACATTTAAATCTGTATTCCTAGAACCTAAGAGACACTTTAGCCGATGATGCCATGCCTCAATGGAGTTTTGAGTATGTGGTAGGGAAAGGTAATTCAAATCGCTCACGTACCAAAATGTAACCGGAAAGAGTGGTGGAAAGTGTATGCTGGCAGATGTCCTGGTATTAAATTTACACATTTTGCCATACACATATTTATTTATTTATTTTATTTTTATGTATAATAAATAATAACAAATAAATAAAATAAATGTCCTGGTATTAAGTTTATGCTTTTTGCCATACACATACCAATCAGAAAAGTATCGTATGAGTTCCCTACCCTCCTCGGGGAACGATTCCTTTAACAATTGAAAGGTACCATTTACTTCTGATTCCGTGAGGAATGCCAGGTCTACAAGACATTTTACATACAATTGAAAACACTGATTAGTGTTGTACAGTGATGCCAATCCCAGGGATTGCACTTTATGCCAGATATTCTGTCCGAAATGAAAGAGACAACCCTTTGAACATGCTCTGGGTACATTAAGCTGTATACATTTTAGGGCTGCTATCTTCAAAATCACACAACACAAACCTAACTGCCACCTCAAAGCCGTGTTACGATAGAAAATGAAAAGCACAGTGCCATAGGTAATTGTAAGACTTCAATGATTTCTTAGACATCCAGGTGAATAATAATGGTACAGTTTTATTATAGATTCCACACTTTATCAGACCATGTATACTGTACAGTTGTCATATGTTGACACCTTTATTAAAGAAGGTGCCATCCATTAGCCAAATGCTAGCCTGGCTTAAGTTGTACAGGTTCTTTACGGTATTAAAGATCACCACTGTGGTATCTGTTGTTACACCACACATCATCTTGCTGATAAATATTCCCTTGTTCAGTGGGTAGTCATTAAAGTCTATATTATGCAGTTTTAACTCAGTAGTGCCATCCTGTACACTTGCTTTTCTCCTCACTCTTCCTGTTTGCTGCAATAAAGCCTTTCAGTTTGGAATGCTGTCTATATTGTTGAGCAAAGTTGTTGCTAAAGCATCCTCCACTAGAAGACAAGGGGTATCACTACTATATTTTGCTCTGAGCTTCAGATCATGACAAACCACATATCTTTCTACTTCCCCAGTATTACCTGGGTGGTGGCGCGCTACCAATTTTGTTAACTTATTTCCTTCTGGTAGCAAAGTAGTCACAGCTCTGCCTCTGCAGCCCTGCGTTATCTGGTATTTACAACCCCAATATTTCTTACAGGTTCTAGACCTCTCTAAATGGTACAAATATTCATCTATTACCAATAGGTTCTTGTTATTTATTAAGGTTATTGTTGTATATATCTCACCAATGATTCCTGGAGCCTCAGCAGTAGATTCAGCCAGGCTGTGTTTGGTGTGGGCCACTATTTACAACAGTCAATGGCTATATTTATACTTCTGGGTTACTTGTATCGAGTTGGATGTATTCTGTGTTTGAAATTGGTGTCCTTATTCACAGATTATTGTACATTGCTGGATTATCACAACACACTTGTGTGAACAGGTAATTCAACCTTATCTGTGTGGTTTTATTACATGGTTGTCGATTATGTGGGGTGTCGATGATGTGAGTGGTCGCGGTTATGACCTGTTGGTTACTTCATCTCGTTGTTTAGAAAGTCATTTTTGTGATATTTCGATCTACTGAAGTAAACCCATGAAATCATATATAATGACTTTGACATGGGAAACTGTATTTCAAAATTTTACAAAATATTAATAAAGTATAAAACAACACCCAAAACTTCATATTGGAAATACATAACAAAAGGACACTCAATACAGTTAAATGAAGATATTAAAACAAATATCTTAATATCAATATTATATTCAGCCTGTACATAATACTGGAATGTTTTTAATTGGAAATGATTGCACAGAGCATTCTTAACTCCAGACAGAATCAGTAAAATTAGTTCTTCCATAAAAGGAATATGTTGGAGATATGAGCAAGTACCTAATGCAGACTGGTACCACATTTTCTTTGATTGTGTTAAAATTAAGCCATTTGGAATAATAACTTTCTACAAGATTTATTTAATGAATCGTTTTATTTAGCTAAAGCTGTTGTATTATTAAATGTGAACGAAGGTCCTTATTTGAATAGGTCAAACATGTATCTAGTATGGACTATACTTTCAATCTCAAGGAAGTGTATAACAAGAAGATGGAATCCAAACACAATACTAACTTTGGAAGACTTCTACAGCCTACTGAAGACCACAGCATTATTGGAAATTAAAATTAAAGAACTAAGAATTTATCCAAAGCCATTTA
The DNA here is from genome assembly GCF_019279795.1 of Protopterus annectens. Taxonomy (NCBI): domain Eukaryota; kingdom Metazoa; phylum Chordata; order Ceratodontiformes; family Protopteridae; genus Protopterus; species Protopterus annectens. Next base: position 280,826,348 of record NC_056725.1, read on the forward strand.
TCAACAACCCTTGAGGAAAAGTCTTATCGTTGATTGACACTTTAGAATAATTGATCAGACACTCTGATAATGGATTGGACATACTTATAACATAACTGTATACATTAAGCTCTGTTATAGTGTCAGGCTAATATAAACAGTGTACATAGTTATTTAAGCTGTTATGTATAAATACTATGGAATTCATTCAAATGTATTTGAAAAATAAAAACATTTAAGAAAGATTAGAATGCTAGAATCAGCAATACAACCTTGCTTTCCCGGGGCTGAATTGCATGATTCAAAAGTTGAATTTTGAAAAGGGCAAAAAGGTACTTGTAGGTCTTCATTTTTTTCAGACACAAGTTCTTAGAAACCATTTCTCAGGTGACACAGGTCACAAGAATATGATTTTGGCAGCTAAAATCTCAACTATACGTATCAGCTGTAAAAAGGAGGATAGTGAGTAAATACATATTTTAATTCTAAACTTTGTGACAAAAGTGTGTCCTAGAACAGTTCTTTATCATTTCAGGTTTGCATTTGTGGAGACATAACTTGTTAGTGTATATAGAGACAGGAACTTTTTATGGTATGGAGAAATCTGACTGTATTAAAGTCTAACCCTAAGGATCACAAATGGCAGCAAGGAATTAATTACTAAGTAGCATGTCAGTGCTTATAAGGATGCTGTGCAAGCCATATGTATGTAGTATTTTCTCTTCATGATTCGGGGCCATATATTTCAGGTATAAACTTACTATATATCAGTGTTAGTATTTTTTTTATTTTTTTATTTTTTTTTTGTGATTACACAATATTTTATAATGGCTGTAAAATCAACAAGATGTCATAAAATTATGAGGTTAAAAGTAATCCAGGATATATAATGTGTTTTATTTAAAATTCACTCAAGCTAAGCAAAAATAATTTGAATTTACATCCTGGTGTTTAAAATCAAGCTCTGGTGCCCTGACCATATATGGAAGCTCTAAGACATTTATAGAGAGGCATGTTTTTTAGGCTTGTTCACTTGACCAATATGATGAAATGTTAAACAGAAAAAAAAATCAAGTTTACATAAATGGATATTTTAAGACGTGAATAATGTTGTATTTGAATAAGATCAGATGTTGCATTTATGTTTATTAGTAATTATTTAAAGGTTTGTAAAAGATCATTGATCTCTATAAGACAGTGAATAGAAACTTTATTTAGTATCTCAAGGTGCCTACATTTTTTTAAATTCTGTAAGTCAATGTTATGTGTTACTGGTTCAGAATAAAGTTAGCTGAAACGTATTACTGAATTCTGTATTATTTCTCTTCCACATCTCCAAAACCTGGCATTGGTTTCTATGTTTCTATAGGAGAAAACAGAGAAATGTTATTATATCTGTAAGCGTGAGAAATGTGTATTTCACATGTCCATTATTTTTGGGGTAAACTTGGAGAGTGTGTGCATTGTTTTATAAATATGCAGGCTGAGAAGATGTGTGATATGTCTAGTTGTTTAGATTGGGAGATGCTCACTGAGAGAGTCCTGAAATTGTACCTGTGGTGGTGAATTTTCTAGGGTGTGATACTAGGATCTTGTCTAATAAGGAATTTGATGTCTTACTGTAATGTGTGGGACTAATAATTAGTTGAGTGAAATCATATAAGTTCATGCTAGATACAGGAGATTCAGAAATTATGTGCAACCAGTTGATATTAACATCACCTTGCAGTATTTTTTTCATGTGGAATTGTTATAGATATTCTGTGTTAGGATATCTCCAAGTCTAGCTGTATTGTTGCTATGAGGGATGTAGAGGACAGTAGTACATATTTGTTTTATTTTCAGGAAAGTAATAAGAATCTCTCCTGAACTGAATTTTGAAATTGGTTTGTTATAGGTAGAAAAGTGATAGTTGTTGGGAAATATTAGATCAATACCACTACCACCATTCTTCTTTATAGTCATTATGGATATTATTATAGCCAGGGGTATAATTTCAGAATTGTTTCTGATGGGTTTAAATCAAGCAGTTCAGTAGTTTTATTTCTTATGCTTCTAATATTTATGGTGGCAAAAGTTAGATTATCAGGGTGAGGGGATGACTGTTGTGGGTTGGATTAGGTGTGGAAGGGAATTGTGTTGATGTTTGCTCATGCTGTTCAAAGCTGCAGTGAGATAGGCCTTCTGCCATTTGCTCTGCTGTGATATTGAAAAAAGATAAGTGCTTATTTTCAACTATTTTCTACACTTCTGTTTTACTGCATATCTTTTTAATCTGTGCAACATTTTTTTATCCCACCCACCCCCCTCAGCTGCTGCTGTGGTCTTAAAGCTTGGTGACTTTGAATTGCCTGCCTCTAGTATAAAGATGATACTGGACACCCCCTCCAATCACATTACATCAGCTCATTCTACTGTTTATAGTGAGAACTTTGTAAAGGCCCACCCCTTTAGCTTCTCAACCTTGGATTATCTTATTATCTTCTGCTCCTCACTTTCTACTAAAAACAAAACAAAAAAAAAAAACAAACAAAAAAAAAACTCTGCCTCTTCCTACTACATTTTGCTGGTTGTGCTTAGGAGTTCAACTGCATTTAGTTTGCCATATTTATTACTGCTTGTTGGTAGCCTCATTAAACTGATGACAGTATTCTACTGAATTGCTGTTTTATTTGTGCTGTCTGTTACTGTTGTAATTGTGAAATACAATTTTAAAGCAATTTACTGATTAACTATATTTCATTGCTATCTACTACAATTCATTACTGCATTTCATTGCTGTTTAACTGTATTTTTTCATACTGCAAGTTCTGTTCTTTTTATACTACGAGTTCTGTTCTTTTGACTGTAAATGATTAATCTTGGCTTCATTGTGAGTTTTTTTTACTGTGTTCTTGACATTACAATAGAGTGGCATAATCTAGATACAGTTCTGCTGCATCCAGATCTTCAGTTACATGGTTTTAAATCCTTTCTGAGGCATTCCAGCTACAGATTTTCTCTTAGTACCACTTGTGTTATCATCTAGTAGTAGCTTTTTCAGTTTCTGACAAATATGGATGGACAATTTCTTACATTTTCTCCTGCCCAGTCTAGTTGATATGGGTATCCTGAGACAGTGTAGCAACTGCCTGATGTACACTGGCAGCCCTCTACTACTGCCACCTAGGAACACGATTTGTGAGAGATGCAATTACATCAAGCACCTAGTGTCATTTCTCTCCCCACAAACCAGTATATCTTGCACTGAGAAGGTTGGCAAGACAAACACCACAGCTTAAGCACCACCCACACCTACAGAACACACCCTCACATATGGGGAGGTCCTCAGCAAAAGCATGCCCAAACAAAGAGAACTCAGAGGCATAAATGCATGCAAACTCCATGGCCCACCACACCACACATAGTCCACACACCTGTGTCTCATAGCCACCAAGGCCAAAACGTAAATCCAGAATTAGCATAGGAGAAAACATTGTGAGACACACAGATGTGAGCCTCACCAGGCTGGATAAGGCGAAAGTCACGGTTAGTTGTTTGTCGGGTACTAGAATCCACCATATCACCAATGTACTCAAATCTCACAACAGGTACTTTTATGACTCTGTCATAGTCCATGTTGGAGTGAATGACTTGAGACATACCTCCCTGGACTATATGAAGAGACACATGATCAAGCTCACTGAGTATGTGTTCCAGGCAGGTATGTTTTTACCCTTAAGCAGCATTTTGCCGTCATCCAGAATGATGCTTCAATACAAACAGAAAATGTCTGACTTTAACAATCAGCTTAGTGTCTGATGTCATTTCAAGGGGATCCAATACCTGATGGGATGGCATGATTGACAAACCATGATGCCTTGCCAGAGATGGCCTGCATGTGTCTCCTTTTGGCTTCAGGCTTCTGGCAAAGGCTTTTGCCTCCCCCGTAGTGCCTTTTTTAGGAAATGCCATGAGGTCAAAACTACCAACATGATAATTTCATCAAAACATAAATTAAAGGTCATGCTGCTAAACTCTAGGAGTTTAAACATGTAACTGCACTCATTGCAAGCATTCTTAACCCTGGAAGAAGCTAACATTTGTGCAATCACAGAAACCTGTTTCAAAGCTGTGGAGAGCACCCCAGCCATACCAGGTTACTCATCCTATCATTCAATCAGACTCCAAATCCTGGGCAGCAAAACAAAAGGAGGTGGAGTTGCAATATATATAAAAGACATACACACCTCTAGGCTGGTCAAACAGCATGATGCACAGGAAACAGTCCAGGTGCAGGTAACAATTGACAAGATTCCTATTCAAATCATAGCTAGCTGTAGGCCTCTGAACTAGACTCAAGATGCCCACTTCACCTATCAGGACCTCTTAGAATCGATCAAGTTTCAACCCTTTACTGTGATCCTGGGTGACATTAACTATCCAGCCACAGATTGGAAGAAATACTCATGCCAAAACACAAATGCCCAGATATTCCTTGATTTTGTCAATGCAAATGCCTTGGACCTGTTGGTTGACACCCCCACAACAGGTGAAAATATCTTGGATTTGATATTAACCAACATGAGTTACCACTGCAGCATCCCTACAGTGTCATCATCCCTGGTAAGATCCAACCACAAAGCAGTAACTTTCAATGTCAACACCCCCCCCCCCCCAGCTAGGGTAAAAAAAAAAAACTTCTCCAAAGCTGATTACAACCTCCCAAGAGAAGGTATAAACAGCTTGACAGCCCCCTCCTCCTCCATAGGAGCTGGCACATATGTCCAAACCTACATCAAACTATGATATGATATGAGCTTTTATGTAGCTGCATGGAATCAGGAATAAGATGAAATCATTCTCCTCAAGGAAGAGTAAACCTGTCTGGTGGACACCTACAATAAATAAACCCTATAATAAAAGGAAAAATTGCTGTCCAGGACCAAGAAAGAACAGGTGCTAATTGGAAGCAATCTCTCCTTAGCCTGAACAAGCAAATAAGAGCACTAGTGAAATCGTCCAAAGCAAACTTCGAGTCCAAACTGGCCACACCTACTAAAGACAGTCATAAGGCCTTCTTCACATATGTCCGCAATCTCAAGGAATGTACCTAGATATGCACAGAACTGGTGGTCAAGGACACCACATACACAAACGCTGTAGATATAGACAAACTGCTGGCAGACAGGTTCAGTAAAAACTTCAATCATCCGTCCTCCCCATCAGTAAAACAGGACATCCCCAGTACCTGCCCTCCTCCCCTTATCTCTAGGGAGCAATTCATCACTGCCCTCTCAAAGGCAGAAAATACAGCCTCCATGGGACCCAGTAATATCCCAGGCTGCATCCTATATGAACTTAGGCAGGAACTTGCAGCACCATTAGGCACCCTAGTCAACCAAAGGCTGAGTATCAGCTTCATCACAGCCAAGTAGAGGATAGCCACTGTCATCCCTTTGCACAAAGGTGGAGCACCCACCAATCCAGGAAATTGTAGACCCATCAGCCTTACTAGCCTGATCTGCAAGGCCATGAATTGGATTATCATGGAACTCATTAACAAGGACATTGGCAACCTCCAGACACTCGATTCCACACAGTTTGGATTTGTCAAGGGGAGGTCATGCCTTTTAAATTTGGCCATTTTCTTTGAGACAGTCACCAAGGCCATAGACAAGGGGAAGACAGTACACACCGCCTACCTTGACCTGACCAATATCTTCGATACTATTCCCCACTTAGGTATAATAGATAAGCACTCTCAACTAGGCATCAATCCATATGTTACCAGAGGGGTAGCAAACTGGCTCACTGATAGAACTCACCTAGTCAAACTAGGGGAAGCCACCTCAAGTAGTAGACCTGTAACAAGCAGTGTACCCCAGGGATAAGTGTTGGGGCCTCTGCTGTTTGGGATATACTTCTGTGGACATCCTCCAAGAGGGTCTCACCCAAACAAATGACTGGTGCCAGAAACATAGCATCAACTGAATATGAAAAAATGCATCATTTTCCCTTTTGGGGAGAGTGATGTCCTCAAAAATTATCACATTGATAATAAGGTACTAAGCATGCAATCATTTGTAAGGGACTTGGGCACCCAGGTTGATAGCAAACTGACTTTTGACCGCCATATTGCCTCCATTGTATGGAAAGCTTTCTACATGGCCCACCTCATTAGTAAGGGTATCTCATCCAGAGACAAGATGGTCATAACATATCTGTATTGTTTCCTTATAAGACCCATTATTGAGTACAATGCCCCTTTTGGCATGTACCTCACAAAGCACATGCAGCAGCTGGAGAGACCACAGAGGTTCCTCACCTGGAGAATCCAGGGCCTCAAACATCTGCCCTACACAGATAGGCTAAAAGCTATGTCCCTGTACTCAATCTCCAATGCTCTGTCCCTCTACTCAGTGTCCTACAGACTTCTCAGAGGTGACCTCTGTCTGACATACAAAGCAATCTTAGACTCCGACCTGATGGGACTGCTGCATATCCGCAAGTCAAGCTTCAGTCGAGTAACCCACTCATGTGACCTCAACTTGGTCTGTGACATCAATAGGACTTGTTGCTGGGACAGATTTGTGTCCCTGAGACTCCACTTTTGTGGAATAGATTCCCTCTCCATGTAAAGTAGAGTACCTCATTAAACCTTTTTAAGTGCAACCTGGATAACTGGATGGGGAACAGAAAACAGAGAATACACCCCTGGGATTCCACCTGTCCTCCTACTGGACAGTGACATAGGGTGCTGACTTGATGGAACATGGGCTAAATTCTTGGCCAGGCTTGTAAGGGCCTCATAGCCAATAGTCTAGTAACTTCATATGATCCTATGTTGGTTGTGATAGGTGGAGTCATGATTACAGTTAATGTCTCCTAATAGGAAGATTTTTGTGTGTTGGTATTTTACTGATTCTTGTTTTTGGAGAGTATTTTTCCACATAATTGTATTTTGATTGAGTTGAAATGCAGTTAATCAGTCTATATTTGGGTAAAGGTGAGAGGTGCCATTAAATAGGTTTGGGGCGATGTATGGAGAGTTTAGAGAAGTAGGGATAGGTGGACAGTACACAGTTGGAGAGGTGTTGAGAGCTATTATTGAGTCACAGTAGAAGAGATGGCCCAGTAAGAGGAGAAGGGGATGAGTTAAGAGTTACATGATTAAGTAAAGCAATATGCATTTTATTGATGGCAGGTAGGAGGGAAGTAAGAATTAAAAAGGAATGAGAAGTTGCAGGACTGTAGGACAATTATTGGTTGTGGAGTCTGAAAGATGGGTGAATGTAGGTATGAAGGAAGCATTTTCAATGAAGGAAGAGAGTTAGGTTGCCCTGATATCTTCTCTTGTGTTTCTGAAATTTAAATAATAGATAGGTTTGAAAGGCTGGAGTATGAAGATGTAGTTAAAATAGGAATAGTGAGGGTTTATTTGGGGAAAGTGGAAGGTGAAATAAAGAATAATGGATAGTTACCAGGGTATGAATGGATGTTGTGCAAAACAGTATGAAAGGAAGAAAGGTTCTTGGGAATGATGCATAATGTCAGCTGGAAGTTGGGAAATAGAAACATGAAAGCAGGAGTTCTTGTATGATAGCAGTAAAGTTGTTTGGGGATGGTTAGGGAATGAGTGTCACAGGTGTATGTAGGAAGTATAATAGTTAAGGTATACTGATAGAGAAACCACAGTAATACAGTGCATAGAGTTGTATAGACTAAATTAGCAGAACACAACACAACACTAATAAGCATAATATAAAACCATCACTTAGTATACAATCATTGATCTAGTACATCAAAACACTGTTGTATATACCATAACACCAACAACTGAAATTGCATACATGCTTGCTAAAGGGCACAGGCTCAACATACATTAAGCTGATCTGACTTGAATGAAATCAAGACAAATACAGCACACTAGCAACGTCTTTTCATTGTTCTAGCCAGTCTTACAACATTGCGGTGGAGCAGGGCTGATACCATGAAGATTGTCCTATCTTATTCATTCATTCATTCATTCATTCAGTTTGATAACCAAGATAGAGCACTGATACAAAATGACCTATTTCAGTCTCATCCCAGCCAAATATAAATAACAGTAGGCAAACTATTAACAAGAAGTATTATGAATACAACCAAAATGTTGTGTGCAGATAACAATGAATCAATAAAAGTAATAATAAAGTACACAGTACAAGGGATAATACGAAGGGATTTTTAGAGTAAGGAGGGAAGTGGAAGAAGAGAGTTAAATAGTGAAGGGATAGAGCACAAAGTGTAAAATATATCAAAAGTAAGGGCACATAGAAATTAACTATAGTACAGTATATACAAAGTGTAAGAATGTCACATGTTTGTGCACAAAAATAATGTGGGGAAGACAAAGGTGCCTGATTGGTGAAGCAAAGAGTGAGGGAATTACATGATGTGTCCAGATGAAAAGCATTTGCAAATTGACTCAGACTTGAGATGATCTTTAAGGTGATCATAAAATGATGGGTGCAATTTCAGGTCTTTACTAGTAGTAGGGAGGGATTCTCAAAGTTTGAGATCTAGGATGGAGAAGGAATGGTAAAGTCTGGTTCTGGGATATTAAAGAAGTGAACCAGAGTGAATACTTCTTAGACTTCAACTGTGATGGGTCATATGAAGAATTTTGAGGCAAGGGAAAGAAAGGAGTGTTCTTTGAGGAGCTTGTAGAGTTGAGATAGAAGAAGCAGGTTGGCACATCGTTGACAGGTAGCCAACTGGCTTTATGATGCATGACGCAATGATGTTAAAGTCTAGTGGAGAGGGTAGTGAAACAACAGATAGAGTTGCTTATAATTTGGATGATGGAGTTTTTTTCTTGGATGCTGTGGCACTGCGGCAGCCAGTGAAAGGCCATATTTAGGCTGCTTCTTCTGGAGAAAAAGGGGGAAAATAAGAGGGAATTAATTTTCTTCTGTATTTGCTCTAGGTGAAAGAGAAAGTTCAATGTGGCATTAAGCCACATGCCAAGGGATTTAAAGTACATGACTTAATCCGATTGTCAAGATGGTCACGGATAAGAGGCAACTGAGAGTTTTTATGCCATTTAGAGGAGGTACCAAAAACATTACTTTAGTTCTGGAAGTGTTCAGCATTAACATTTTATTATTAAGGCATTTGATAAGAGAAATGAAGTCTGCTTCTAGTTATTGTTGTTGCATGGCTGAGGAGGTCAGGGTTTAAGTGAAATAATACCATGTCATCAACATAAAGTAAGAGAGAGAGAGAGAGAGAGTGAGAGAGGTGTGAAAGGACAAAACCATACGTTATTAATAAAAATGAAAAAAAATAAGGGAAGCTGGAATACTGAGGGACTCTTTTAAGGAGTGGGGTGGAAGCAGAGAAGATGTTCTGAAACTGAACACAGAAGTACTGATTGGAAAGATAATTTGTAAACCAGGGAGCTGTATATGGGTTAATTTCAATATAATTTAGGTGAACTAACAGAATATTATAGTCAACCTGATTGAAAGCTCTGGTGAAGTCATTAAAGAAGGCCAAATGAGGAGGCCTTTGTCCAGAGCCAGAAGAATGTTATCATTAAGTTTCCAGAGTGTTATAGAAGTGCTCCTTCCAGCCCAGAAACCATGCTGCATGGAGGATAGTAGATAATATTGGGAGATGTAATGGGTAAGTTGATTGTAAACTAATTTTTGAAGGATTTTACCAAGAACGGGAAGAATGGAGATGGGATGGAAGTCAGTGATGTGGGATGGGTTAGTTTTTTAGTGGGGGGGTTAGCAATGTCTGTTTTTCAGATATCAGGCAAGATATTTTGAGTTAGGAAAAGATTATAAATTGCACTTACTACTATAAAATACTCTTTACACTGGAGTCCGATTGCTTTCCCCCTGGCACATGGTTTAAATGCACTGAGCTTAGAGAAAGAGGACAGCTGATGCAGAGTTTGAATCCAATTTACAGATACTGTGACCCTATGAACCATGAGTCTGACAGTGATTCTCTTGACATCCCACACTTTCTTCAGAAGACTCTCATTCTTAGCACAATTCCTATACCATTTGTAGTGTATCTTCCCCTTGAGTAATAAGCTCTGGATCCCAGGCCAAGAGACTTCAGTACACTGCCCCTCCATCTTGCCTCTTGGATAGACAGACTATCTAGTCTCCTCCTTACCATCATGTCTCCCACTACAAAGCTATGTCATATCAGTGAACTTATATTAGTGTAGTAGACCCTAGTTTATTTTTGACAGGTTGATTTTATATCCAGCTTTCAACATTATAGCAGGGCAACTTCCATCCAGTAGCTTAATAATCCATGGCTACTGGATAATACAGCAGGCACACACTGTTCAGTAAAGGTGTGTAAATCCCTCCCACCATCAACATGGGGTCCCCTTACAGTTGGAAAAAAACAGTGTTTAGTTGACATGACCTGATCACTTTGAGTTTGTTTTTACATTATATAATAAAAGAAAGGCACACACAAGTGGAGAGGCAGCACAATGTGTTCAAAAAGGCTTTACTCCACACAATAATTAACGCCAATAAAATGGAAGAATCGTTTTCATCCAAACCAAGTCAGACTTCATCATATAACCACTCGTGTGCCTTTTTTTAATTTGGTATTGGCTTTTTTGGGCACACTATCTTTGAAACTGTGGTTATTTCTTTTTTTCATTACCAAGCAGCTAGTCCAAAGTGGTTGTTGGTTCATGCAACTCTTCTCCAATAGGCACTGCCTAGAGTCTGTGCTAATGCCAAAAACTCTATTCATTTTTGAGTGCATTCTGTTAGCAGATCTCTCAAATTCAACTTGGAGGGCAAGCTTTGAATCCAGAACCTAGAGGTGTAGCTAGGTATTCTGGTGTCGGTGCATCCCCTGGTCTGTCACCCCACATCTCTTAAGTTAAGGGGAAAAATGCCTTCTGCCACAGAATGCCAAGTGATTCAGTTCTAAAAAATCCTCTTTTTTCTTTTTGAAACTGTTTATGTCATACACAGCACTACATGCTTCAGTTCTGACCATAATGCACTGCACTGAATACCCATCGGCATTAATTAATCACACTCCTTAATACTTGACATCAAGAGTAGAAGCTATCTTCACCACACCTTAGCTATCCTACTGCCAGTACCTTCTGTTCCTCACACAGATTTACTTAACTTGTTTTTGGAAGGAACCTCACAATGCCAGAGAGAGAGAGAACATGCAGCTGAAGCCTGGACATTATGCCTGCATGGCAAAGATCTTTAGCATATTATGCCACTTTCCAGATCAATCACTAACCTCTTCTTGACCAAACACATCTGCTGCTCATATCTTTGTGTTATTAGCAACAGGGATGGTCTGTTCTCTGTTCTCTCAGATGTGTGAGAGACACTGACGAGTACAGGACACAGGACAGAACCATGTGGTGCTTCAGTAGTCACTGTCCTAATTCCTGGCATTGTCCCTCTCTCTCTTTAGCCCTCTGTGCCATAGTATTCCATTGTTCAGCTATGCATTCCCTCATCTTGGTTCTACCCCCAGCCCCCCAGCAGCTTCAATTTACTTTCAGTTTCCCTTGTGGGACCAGTTCTAAGGGCTTGCTAAATCATGTACTATGTGTGCTGGCAGTCACCTGCCAAGGTCTCCTGTAACTGAATCATAAAAGTGGAACAGGTTTGACTAACTGTTTTTTCTGGCCATGAACCATCCTAGATGCTGTTCTTTTTGTTCTTTAACAATGTTAGCAGCCCTCACTCAGGATTCTTTTAATGACTTTCCCTGTCCTGCTTTTTAAACTAAGATGCCTATAGTTCCCACAATTTTCTGCCTTCCCTTGTTCAAGGATGCCTACCTTCGGGTACTTGTTCCATAGCAACTGGTCAGCTGAAGATCTCCATAGAGGAATTGCCAACAAATTCTGCAGATTTCCGACGTTTGTCAGAGATAGTCCATCCAGTCCTTATGCTTTATCTTTCCAAAGGGCAACCAATTACCCCTGAATCCCATTCCTTTCTATCCCAGTGCCTTTACATTGTTCTCTCTATTTTGTTCTGCTGGCTTTCACCAAGGCACCCAGTTTTAGCCTTTGTTGCTGAAGTGGCACTATAATGACTAGGATTGCACTGATGGTACAGTGCCATCTCCTCACCAAAGGTAACACGAATACACCATCCTGTAATGTAGTCATCTGACACTAGTAATGTATAGTATTTTATACATGTTCCAATTGACAGGCTGTAAATACTGTATATAGTGTGTAGTACAAAAAGATCCCATTATGAGGCATGGAACATTTGATAAAGTGTTTGCCATATGTGAACAAAGACGAAATTGCCTTGTAGCCAAGACGCAGATCACCTCTGAGCACTGTCACTCTACTCAGTGTCATACAGATTGCTCAGACGTGATCTGTGTCTTGCCTACAAGGCAATTTCAGACCCTGCCCTACTAGAGATGCTCCATATCCATAAGGTTAACTCCTCACGCGTTACCTGCTTGAAAGTCCTAAATCTAATATGAGACATCAACAAAACCTGCCAGAGAGACAAGTTTGTCTCCCAAAGGCTGCCCCGTCTCTGGAATAGACTTCCCATGCATGTCAAACACAGTATCTCACTGACCCTCCTCAAGCACAACCTTGATGAGGGGATGGGAAACCAAAAATTTATCACAGGGGTTCTGCCTGTGTCCCTCATCAACAGAGGCAACAGGTGCTGACTGAGGTTTCTTTTTTGGGGATAAACTCTTGGCTAGGCTTGTGAGGGCCTCAGGACCATTAGCCTAGTAACCTCCTCTGAGCCTATGATCCTAAATGTAATATCACATGACAAATACTTGCACTGTGAATGAAGACAGTGACCAGGTGGAAGATGAGACCAAAGTGAGGGCAGATTTATCAATACATTCTACTACAGTGATCCTCCTACCCTCAGGTCAGTTATTATAGAGAGTAATCAAGTTATAGCTGATACAAAGCAATTAAGAAGGAGGAATACAGTAGAATAAGCTTCCTTTCATTTACTGAATGCAAAAATTAGGAAACAGGAGAGGCAAAGTAATTGCAAATACAGTGTAATTTACTTGTCAACATACAGACAGTGAACAACTTACTAAGTGATCCTTAAGAGTGCAAGTACTATTCCTTTGGTAGAAATGTCACTGCTGCTTTGCAGCACAGAGCAGGCATGTATTTCCCTTGTTACAATTAATACATAGCACAGCTGCTCATGTTAAACTTGCTTGCATTCTACAAAGACAGTTTACTCATGAAAATGCTTGAGAGTTGGGACTTGTGGAAGAGTTTCTGCATTATCAGAGTCAGGGGTGGGTAAAGTGACCTCAGGCTATAGCCCAATGACAATATTCTCATTGCAAGTGTTGGTAAGTTGGGCCTTGCGACAGAGCTTCTGCAGTATCAGGGTTAGGGGTAGATGAAGTGACCACAGACTATTTAACAATGGTAATATTCTCAGTGAAAATGTTTCAGTGATATCTAGCTATTTGTTCAATGTAAAATGACTATTATGTCTGGCTGACACATAAATATCATTGTTGTGAAGAGGACTGTGTGCTGAATAACATCCGTATTCTAACTTTTGGTGACTTTTATTGTTTTTGAGATATATACATTTGTTTACAGCTAGACTGGAAAAGTGCATTCTCATTACCGTATTATCTAAGGCAAAAGGTGTCCATGGAGGAACTCTTCGGGTATCTATGGGTATGAAATTCCACACAATTTAGGTTTGGTAGAGATAATTTCTGTTTTTCAGTGATCTGGAGAATGTAAGCAAAGTCAAGATCGTACAATTGTAGTCAACCAGCTTTTGTTTTGATTTACGTCTAACTGTATTTGCTTTCATATTTCAGTATTGTTTCACAAAAATAAGGTTGTATCTATAACCGCTGCTATATTCTTATCTTAGCTGAATTAAGTTTAGTTGCTAGGAGCACTCTGACCTGCTGAATAATGAATAAAGACTGACTTCTTCCAGAAAACATTATCATAGGTGTCTGTCTTTAGAAATGTTCCATACAAAAGGTTGGCATTAATGAAATTAGACCAATGCTTCCAAGACAGATGTTGTGACTATTAAAGCAAAAGATAAAGAAAAGACCAGCTAATATAACACTCTCCTGCAAAACAATAGCTCATTCACTAAATAAAGGTGAGGGAATTGGAAAAAAGAATAATATCTATGGCACTCTTGAATCCAGAAGAAACAGGTCCAAACAAAGGGTAATGGTCCAAGAGGCATCAGTTAAGAATTCACTCAACTTGCACCAAGATTTACCTGGGACAAGATATGGTACAATCAAGGAACAAGGAATAAGGAAGTGGAATCAAGGGTGTCACTAGGAAAGTGGGAACACACCTCAGTACAGCTTGTTCTAGAACAAATATAGATAGGCTGTCACACCATGGCATATATCTGGACTACAATAAGGGAGACCACAAAGAACTATGAAAAATATGGATAGAGCTATGTAAATGTCAGGGATCAAAGAGTACAAAAATGAGCTGTGCAAAAGTATTGCAGTGGAGTGAAGGCAGCAAAGAAACAGGGTGAGTAGGAACATAAAAAATAAACTGTTGTAGCTGCAAAAAGAGAACTAAGAAGCAGCAAAGAAAGAGGGCACAGAGTAAAGGAAGAACGTGATGAAAGGGAGAAGCTGTAATGCAGAATCTAGGACAGAATCAAAACAGAAGAATGAATCATCAAAGGTCACACTTGAAATTGAAATGATAAATGAAGAAAGAAAGGGAATGGAGGAGTTATTCAAAAAACTAGGGAAAATGAAACAGGAATAAACAGTGTTAATCTTACTGTTCAGTGAAAGAAGAGACAAGGAAGACGGAGTAAAAAGACAAGATGTGAAATAACGTATTTACCTTTATCTTCATAAGGGAACAATGAAGGGAGAAGGGAAGATGGAAGAGAGGTGGGAAATGGAGAGGACACATCCAAAATGAGGTACAGCAGTTAGTAAAACTGTGGTAAGACAGGGTCTATAACAAGCTCAGCTATTCCCAAAAATCACCAAACTCTGTTCAAGATTCCAGTGAGGTCATAGAAATGTTTAATACATCACCAACAAGAGGATAAACAGCAAGGAATTGAAGACGGGAGCAGTAGTTTGTTTCCAAAACAAGCCATAGACTCAACCCAAGAAATCACACAGTAATAATCCATTTTAGCTGACAGTAAAAGTGAAAGAAAAGTTACTCAAAGAAATGAAGGTAGCAGTATACTCCATGACATGAAAAATAGAGGTATAATATGCTATCCATTGACACTGATCCAGTTTTACGAATGAGGCACAGCACTGCGTTGTTACCATAAGTCATCTGATTCATTCAGCGTAAGATACTGAGTAAATGTCAGTGGCTGGGAGGAGTAAGACGGAAAGCTAGTGTCTGAATGAACAACACAAACAGTATTACAAACAGTGCATAAGAACCTGCTAGGGGAAATAATGCCAAAGTCAATGCCTATGGCTTGATCTATCAGAAGGTACTGAAAACAGGACAGACCTATTTATGAATGATACTAAGGTGGAGTTTACTGAAGTTATTTGAGCAGAAGACCTAGTGAGGGACTTGATTCAATTGAGTTGGCAGCTAACATTCCTCTAGAGAAATTCAACATACTGTATATGTGATACAATCACTCATGATGAATTTCACATTGAAAGGAAGTAAACTGAAGGACACATACTAAGAAAATGATTTGTGAGTGTTATTACAACATCACTGATTCTTAATTTGCATACTGAAAAAAATGCATGAGGACAAGGTAATGCCCCACCTTTGAATGAGACTTTGCCCCTACAGCCTAATTATTACAGGTCTCCAAAACCACATTCATTGGTAAAGGTCATATAGCTTTCCCAGTGCTATGGATCACAAAGCCAAAATGACTGGAGACTT
>NC_056725.1:280847233-280849733 GCF_019279795.1 Protopterus annectens
GTTACTGTCACAATATTCTAACTACCTAAATCTGAGCCCACACTGTAATGCTGTGAGGCATTTCTGTCCCTGAGCACACACTGACAATGGGGACAAATGAGTTTGAAAAATACAGACTTGTGGTGGGTGTGATTCACATTATATCATGAAAAAAAAAACAAAAAAACAGAAATGCTCCTCTTTCCAAATATGTCCAAATTCGTTAGGGTCAGTCTGTTAACATTTGTAATGCAGTGAGGCATGCATGGGGAAAAAGGCTCTGTAAAAACAGGAACATCTGCTGTAATTGTGAGCATGTGGTTAGGCTAAGATTAACGGTACTTCTCTGTAAACATTTCACGGCAACACTTATGTTTGCTGATGAGTGTTGCTTCATTTATGGAAAAGTACCCAGCAGTTTTTCTAAACTCGTGCATATTATTGAGGTAATCCCTTATTTTCTGTTTATCCTTCTGCAATTACTCCTCTTTTGTTTCATGAGATTCCCCACATTTTGCAATATAGTGCTACATTATTTGGCTGTGGACTGGTAGAGAACACGGCAGGATAACCGTGTGCAGCCAGCATTAACTTGGTAAAGCTTAAGGTGGTTTTGCACACCACTAAGATGCAGAGTAGGTTGACAGTATGTTTTCTGTCCAATTAAAGTGTTGAAGCATTGGGAAAGATAACACAAACAAGAAAGTAGCAAACAGCTACCCTATGAATGATTGATGATTATTTGTGAACCATTTCCACAGTCAGAAGTGATCTGGTACAGAAATAATATAATACGCCAGCTACACTCCCAGAAAAAAAGAAATTTCCTAGAGAGATAGGCTGTCTGCTCCCTCATGTGGGAGGCTTTGGCTGACATCCTCCTTGCCTTTATATGCTAACTCCACTGTTCTTCAACAGTGGGGAAAGGAAAAAAGTCTCTAATTCAACACACGCAAAGGACCCTCATAGACATCCTAGAGTGACTTCACTACAGTGTTGTGACTGGGCAGCTAGAACACAGTCAAACGGCTATCAAGAACAGAGAGGCCTAGTAGAGATGGTTGTATATACAACATAGCAGCCCGTGCCTCCTGTATTTCTTTAGCACTTATGCTGCTCAGTGATTTTATCTAACAGATCACTAGAGTGCACAGCATAATACTCCATCCAGCTGACATCAGAAAGGGACAACAAGAGTTCAGGATCAGCATACTTATATAGGGTTCACAGCACAGTATACTTACACATGGTTCACAACACATTATACTTACACAGGGTTCACAGCACAGTATATTTACATAGGGTCCACAGCACAGTACTCAATGTTGTATACATTGGTGAGGCTTGAACAGCACTGTTAGCTCTACAGTGGGGCAGTACTGTGCCCAGTTTATAAAAATACACAACTTGCCTGTAGGTAATGAATTCTGCTGATGGTACCCAGCAAGTCACCCCAGTGTGACCAACACCGAGATGAAACAGTGCTTTCCCTTTCGGTTTTATGTATTACAACATAGATGTATCTTGTAGTATAAAAGAACAGTAGCATGCAGTATCAGCCACAGTCATTGGCAGCTAGGCCAGTACACAGTAAGTGGCTGAGCATGTCTGATCTGAAGCATCCTAAACTGTGTAGTATTTTGTACCCATTCCTGCAAACTAGTTTTCAGTGCATGTGTAAAACAGACAGAATCCAGTCATAAGTGGCTCATTATGTAATCCAGACACAGATGTCAAGAATTTACATATTAGTGCAGAGTATTAAGGCAATGGACTGATAATGAGCTGTTTCTTGTGTTCCAGGGTTTGATTCTCTCAGCCCTCATTTGCCTGCTGTGCAGTCTTGAGCAAGTCTCTTAGCTAGACAGTGCTTTGGGCTTCTCAGTGGTCTCCTGGACTGCAAGCCTTAGCATCTACATATAAACCTCATGAGTAAAGCAGCTTGAGAAAGATGCGACTTACAGAGATTTTTTTTTTCATTACACTGTAATCTGATCACCAACAGTGCAAAAAGAATGCATGACACATATATATGTAGTGTGTGTGTGTGTGTGTGTGTGTGTGTGTGTGTGTGTGTGTGTGTGTATGTCTGTTTGCGTGTGTGCACACTGGAGGGATAAACCATGCCTTCTACAACACAAATGTTTTAACAGCAATGGGATCCCGTCATGTATATTACATCTGTAAGACTTGAGTGGGATCTCTGCTGCAAAGGTACCTTACCATCTGCTTTGCATCTCGTTATTGCTAGGCAGTTCTGGTGCACAGTATAGCAGCCTCTGAATATTTGTATAACTGTATATCTCATTTCTTGGTGCAAAGCAACAAGATTTCAAATATGTACAGGTATCACGGCATAAAGACATTGCATTTACCTGCATTTTATAACTGAGCTCAATAGCCATTTCTGTGCTCTTTACTTCTCTATATCTTCAACTACAGATGTTTTGCTTTTTTTTTCACATTCTTATGGGTTTAATGACTTGAGCTATTAGTTATAGCTGTCATTTTAATGGTTTGA
>NC_056725.1:280854733-280924722 GCF_019279795.1 Protopterus annectens
GATACCAAACAGGAGAGGACTCAGGATTGATCCCTGTGGAACTGCACTCGTGACAGGTCGACAGTCTGACTTGGAATCAGCTACTTTCACACTGTGGGTTCTATCTGCCTGAGGTGAGGCTGTGATTGAACAAGGCACACAGGTGAGGTGCCAGTTCACTCTGTAGTTCATGTAGAATACAGCCATGGATATTGTCAGGTCCCACAGAAGCTGTATTCTTGGCCTTGGACAGTGAGTGCTGTTTTAATATGTGCAGAAGTAATTCTGGGTGCCCGGCAATCTACTGGTTTTGTGATTGGTCCTTTGGGGGGGAAGAGGGGAAGAGTTGGCATTGAATCTGTCGGCCAGTATATTGGCAGTATCTGGTGGCTCAGTATAGGAGGTACAATTGTGGAGTAGCTCTGAGCAAATCTGGGTATTGCTGTGGAGGTTCTTCACATAACTATAGAAGGCCTTTTGGTTGTCTTTACTATCTGCTGCAATTCTGTTTTCATACCTAACTTTAGAGGATTTGATGAGGGATCTCAACTTTTTGTTGAGGTTGATAAGGGAGTTTTTCCAGTCTTGGGACATCATCTTTTTTCGCATCAGTTTTTTCCTTCTGTTGTAGAGTTTGTTTATGGCAGGGGACCACCAGATTGGCTTCCTTTTTTTGGAAGAGAGCAGCTTGGTTCTATTGGATATGCCAAGATCCATGCATTTGTGTACATATTCATACAGTGCATTGGTGTATGATTTGGCAGTCATGCAACTATTCTCCATTTGCATGGGTGCCGTGAAGTTAGTATTTCATGGTGATTACCTTTGTGGGGGGTGGGGGGTCTGGGAGGCATATGGATTTCCAAGGTGATAAGCTTGTGGTCGGATCTAACCAGGGAGGAGTTGACTATTGATGTGGATGGAAATGTCATACAGGAGCCAGTATGCATGTATTGCCCTTACATGGAGTCTCATGGCATGCATGGAGTACTGATTTCTATGAATAGCAATGAAAATGTAGACTGGACAATCCTTGCTATGGTGACCTTGTGAAGACA
This sequence comes from Protopterus annectens, assembly GCF_019279795.1. Taxonomy (NCBI): domain Eukaryota; kingdom Metazoa; phylum Chordata; order Ceratodontiformes; family Protopteridae; genus Protopterus; species Protopterus annectens. Next base: position 280,855,771 of record NC_056725.1, read on the forward strand.
TGGTCATGATGGGTGTATCCCAGGCAACTTCCACATGGCTACTACACCAGTTTATCAATGCTGTGCTCCAATGAGTGAAGGAGTATATCTGGTTTTCCCATACCACAGAGAAGAAAAAAAAACAACACTATGTGGAAATTGTATAAAACTGGTCAGAGGTACTTGACACCACTGACTGCATCCTCGGTGTCATCAAGGTCCCCATCTAGGATTCAGTGACAATGATATGTCAGCCATAAGGGAGTCCACTCCATCAGCTGGCAGGTGGTTTGCAATGTATAGTGTATGATGTACGATGTGACTTTGTGCCACTCAGGAAGTGAACATGATTCTTACATCGAGCACATGTGCAACATATACCAGCATTATCTGTGTTGTGATTTCTGTCATGGATATCTTATTGATGAAGTTGGATATGTGCCCTGGAGCCATAGCTCATGACACTTATACAAAACCCATAGACTGACATACTTTGGCAAATAATGCATTCAGCGCCACAATCTCACCAGTCCTCACCATTGCCTGATTTGTGTCCTGTGCAAGGAAGGCCTGCATCTGCTTCTTAGACACCACTGGTTTTCTACTCTAGTATGCTTCAGAATCCTAAAGCAAGATGCACTACATGTTGATACACTAATAGCTACAACTAGGTATTGCCATTGGAAGAGGGAATTTGACACATCCAACTGTATAGGAGGGGCCTTGTGACAACTTTTTGAAGAACACAGCTACTGCAGATGACCACAGAAGGCAGAGATGGGCACAGTATGCCATGTCCCTGGCTAAGAGGCACCATCTAGTTAACATTTAGGACCAGATTAAATATAGCAAACAAATGATGATGGATGCAATACTGAAACTAGGCTGTGCTATTTGGTGCAAGGACCAGTCAGACTGTACATCAGATGCAAGCTAACCTGGTAACAAACCCCTGAGGGAAGCTGTTTGTATATGCACATCTCCATAGTGTCAGGTCCTTTCAGTGGAACCCTGGTGGGGGGCTATTGATGTGGCTGTACACTTGAGTGGCATGACTTGTCAGTATTATGAGGTGTAAGATTGTGCAGGCAAGGTGTGAAGTCTCACCTATGCAATGTAGGCATTTTTAGAGTTGGGGAGGGAGGTAGGTTTGTCAGGTCTGTGTGTTTGTATCTGTGACAGGTTCAACACTTCCTCAGCAAAAATGAGAGCTGAGAATGTATCTCTCTGTTCACAGGGATGACTTTTCTCAAGAATGTCACTGGCATGATCAGTGGTGTCTAAAGAATGGTGTGCTTTGTGACCTATGTTGGGCCGTGACTTGAGAATGTCCAACATGTACATCATGTATGCATGTGTATGCATAAAAGATATTAATATAGAATAGGATTCTTTTTCACTGTCCTATATATTGTTTCTTTCCATTTTATTCAGTGCCAGCCACAGGGACGTTGTCTATCCATCAAGGAACACATCCAATGGGTCATGGTATGTAACCTAGCAAGAGATGAAGGCTGTAATAACAGAACTGGTAGACCTATGGCTTGATGCCCACATCGGTCACTTGTATCACATCCTTCTGCAAGTGGCAGAGTTGCACCATTGCTTGAGTCTACCAATCAGTGCACTGGTAGCTAACCCCAGTAAGGATTCTGCCACAGAGATGACTGACCTCTGGATAGATATGCAGTGCTGTGTAGCTTGATAGTCACCTATCACACCAACGTATCCTCAGAAATGGTGTTCCCTTCCCGTTATTTGTGTTTCACTTCTCCCTAGTGTATGTTATCCAGTCCTCCCTAGTCCTGGTTCTGTCCATCTGTCTGTGTCATTCTGTGCAGTAACCCCTGCCACTTTTGTGCCAGCATCTCCCACATTGGTCTTTGTCTGTGTTTTGTGTTTGTTAGTCTGCCTTGTTCCCATTCATATGTCTTGTTTTTTGGCCACACCTTCCCTTTGCTACTTCTCCCTCTACCCTTCTTAGAAAAATAGAAAATGGGCATATGTGCCAAACAAAATATATGTATATATTCTCTTGTTTACCATCACCATTGTAACTTTCCCTTCTCTTCCTCATGTCCTTCTGTGGTTCTTCTGTTTCCTCTTCCTGCTTTCTGACCATCATATGCAGCCATCTCTTTCCCATTTGGGACTGTAAATCAGTAGGGACATCACTCAGAAGCCCTTAGTAGTGCTCGTCACAGTGCAGTAATCATCATTTGAATGTACATCTTCACAAGCTTGCTATATGAATGCTTCTGGTTTAGATCATGTGACCATCATTGTACAATGGCAGTCCTCATATGCCACAGAAGTTTTCTTCAGAGCCTTCTATAATTAGTTTATCTTCTTCATGCAGCTTGGCTCCTATTACATTGTTGTCAACCTCTGAGCTGCATTTTGCTACTACAGTCTTCTTATTTTTCCGTTATGCAGCCATGTAACCAATGCTCCTAAATTAAATCACAGCCTCCATTTCTAAATCATGTCAATGCTTAATAATATTGATATGCAGACTAAAAGATGTCATCTAAATTGCATACTGTGCTTAACTATTTAAGCTGAAAATACCAGTATATGTTATAGAAAGCAGCAGTAGAGCTAGGATGGGGTTAAAGGGCAGTTGCCCCAGGTGCAAAGTGTTAGGAGGCATGATCCACCATTCAGTCCTGATCAAGCTTTAGTTTAGTGGCTACTGCCTTTCAAATATCAGCATTGCATTTACTGTCAATCCTAAGTGCTACAGCACTCTGTGTGTCTTCTAAAATGTGTCTGCTACATTTTAAAACAGTGTTTTTTTTAAGTAAAACTTGTGTTGTAGCACTCCGAGCATAGTATAAACTGTGACAACTACTAGTTTCATTTATAGCAAACAATCTGCTACAATTTAAAAGAAAAGAAGAATTTTTTTCTTTCTTTTTTCTTAAACTTTAACCTTCATGTGTTGTATACACTATAATAACTACTTGCCTCAAATGAAATAAATAGATTGGTACAGTTTAAACAAAAAGTTTTTTTTGTATATCTTAAACACTATAGCACTCAATGTTCTGTGAGCAGAAACTATACCAATTGCTTGCTACAAATATAGTAGGCAGCTTGCTGCAACTTAAGGAAAAATCAAGAGCTTTTTTTTTTTTTTTTTCTTGCATCCAAGGAAGAAGGGCTGCAGGAAGAGACATGGCACAGAAACAACACTTGACTGGCACTTACATTTCAGGAGCTCTGCATACCTTATCATTGACTTTTTTTTTTAATTGCTCCAGAAACAGGACCTGGTTGACTGGAGCTGGTTCTTACATTTCAGAATTACCATCCACCAGACTGTGGGCCATTCTGTTTTTTCCCCCTCAATAAAAACGCAATAGCTATGGCTCTACCAAAATGAATTGCACAGCCAACTTTTAGCATATATGTCTCATCAATTCTGAGCAATGACATAAATGAATGTCCAGATTCTTTGAAAAAAAATACTACAAAAATCATGTGTTGAGGAATTTCAGAAAATTATTTCAGGGGTCAGTCAAGCCAGAAAACAGAGACATACCACCAAAAATAGAGGTATCCTGTGCAGGGTAAACCAGGCCTGAAAACTGAAATGTTTCTTCAAAACAGAGATAGTTTAGAGGTAAACAGTCAAGAACTTGCCTTTCTGGCAGACTTCACATGTCTTAGCTCGACGTGTGACAATATAAAATGACTGCAACCCAGCTCTAGACTTTTTGCTAAACAGCATTAATCTGCCTCTACTCCCTAGATGAATGAAACATGACGCAGCCTCCTGGATAAATCTCTGCAGGGGGAAAAGAACAACACAATAAAAGGTAAGTCTGAAGAACCTTCAATGTTCAGAAGAATCACTCCAGCTCTACCCCCTCAAAAAATATTTATAACATCAGTAATCCGTGAAAAAGAAATGATTCAAGCCAAGGCCACTTACACTAAAGCAGATGATGTAAGTCCTTTAAGTAACCGAAAAGGTTTCAGGAAGGCAATTAATAACATATTAGGTAGAATAACATCCTTCTCCTTTGCAGAATATTACTTCAAGGTCAAATCAGGCCCATTTCATCTAATATTTTACAGTTGTTTGATAAATATTTTCAGTTTGTAACTTAACTGTTTTGCATCATATTTTCTTGAAAATTTTCCCATCAACCTTCCTACAACTTTCAAAAATGTATCAATTCAGGTAGTGAAACAATGGTTTATTCCAGTTTAATTTCTCCAAGTCTTTTAGGTTTCTAATATCATGACAGGAACAGACCCCATTCCTAAGTCAAGGTATGATTAACGTTTGTAAAATTAGCATTGTTTCAGCCTTTGATGTCAGCCAGAAGTGCTCTTTACAGCACCTGCAACGTGCTCAGAATTAACTCCTTCGACAATTCATATGGAGTCACATGTATCAGTAACATATCTAAAGAGGACTTTAAATTCTTTTTTATAGGACCCATTGCTTCTGCAAGTATTACAACTATCTGGATATCCTTTTTCCACATCACCCTTATTTCTGCCTGCAAATCCTGGTATTTTATGACTTTCTGTCTCTCTGTATGTAAGATACTGTAATAACAGGATATAACAATTTCAGTGATAAAATATTACTTTTGTTTTCTTTTTATGTACTACTATATATAATGTTTTTCTTGCATCTATTTGTTTATAATGTTGGTAATGGGTGATCCCATGTGATAAAAACTTCATCATTCTGTATAATGCTTTGTGGCACATGTTTCCAATGCTTCTCAGTTCCTTGAATGTTGTAATGTTTGCACAATCCTGAATGCAGTAGTCTTGCTCAGTATTATGCCTTTCAGTATGGAGGCCCTCTGCCATTAATGTATCACACCCATCAATAAGATGTGTGACTATTTCCAGTTCTGTTTTTCAGAACATGCATTGCTGTGTTTCTCCCACATGCTGAATGGACTTAATGTGTATGAAGTCTGCTATACTGGTCCACAAATATTAATATTTCATCTTTGTGTTTAAATTCACCACTCCATAACCATTCCTGCATGAGCTCCTGAGATGACATTGTTCTAGGAGGTTTCTGTACTTGCAACTATATGTATGCCATTTCCACATTTCTTACCTTCTCATCTGATCAGTCTCCTTATGTTATTTTTTTTTTACATATTCAGTTGCTGCCTGATTTCTATTCCCACTTGACACCAATAAGTTCTGCTACACTAAACAAGGAAGTCGTCTTAGACGTGTTTTCTTCATGCTTCAGAACGTTCACTCTGTTTGGATGTGATGATGTCAGCAGATATGTATGCAGTCCTATGACTGCTGATCTAATACATGCAATCACTTTTGAGGAGGCCCATCCCTCCTTCAGAACTTGGTATACACTGATTTTTGTGAAGCACTATTCTTGTTTTCCTGTCCAGTCTATCCAATACCTTCTGGGGCCAGTCAATCACCCAAAAAGTGTAAGTTAGAACAGGAAGAACAAATTGGGATATAGCTTGCACTTTGTTCCTAGATGTCAGGGCTGTTTTCAGTATTAATTTTAGTCTTTTAACATATACTTTAATGAGTTTTGTTCATATTTGTTTATGTTTTGTTGTTGATCCTTCATCAATTCCCAAATATTTATACACTCCCCCCTTTTTAAGTTCCTTGATATCACATTCCTGTTCCAGACTGATTTTTTTCTTTGTGCTGCAGCTTTTCACCTTTAAATGCTACTTTTGCAAATTTATCAAGACCGAATTACACTCTTATATCATCTGAGAAAGTTTAGACCACTTGTAGCTGTGGTTTCCTCCTCATCTGATGAGCTATACAGTTTAAAATCATCCACAAAAAGAAGATGAAAAGTCTTTACACTTTGTTGCTTACTGAGAGTCAAATTGTATCCATGACCTAACCTGTTAAGTAGACAAAAGATCAGTGGTAAGAGTCACCCTGGAATATCCCCCTTTGAATTTTTTATTCCTGTGATAATAATTTGGCCTTTTCCATGGCTTAGCTGCAAAGTGGATTGTCACTGTTTCATGGTCAGTGTAATATAATTCATCAATGTTTGGGGTATCTTATACATTTGTAAGCACTTATCCATGAATGTAGGATGTTGTGGAATGCTTTTGTAATCTATCCATGCCACACTAAGATTATTCCTCTTTTTACAATTCTCCATTATGACTTTATTTAAAAACAAATGATCCTTTTTTCCATATGAGTTTCTTTTGTTACCCTTTTGTTCTATTGCCATAATTGAGTTTTCTTTTAAATGGCTACAAACTCTGTCAGCATCAATTCCATTTTGTAGTTTATACATCGTTGAAAGGCAAGTTATTGGTCTGTACTTTTTAGGACAACTTGCAGGTTTACTCTTATGGAAGTGTGTCAGTTTTCCTTTTGTTATTCAGTTTGGTATCTGTTTGAGGTGTGCATGTAAGTAGTTCTTACTCAGGGCTAAATCTTTCTGTAAAGATGTTAATACTTTTAGTCAGAAGTTAAGTACTGCATCTGCGCCTGTAAGTTTCCATGTAGGCGCTTTTCTTAATTTTGTTTCAATTTCTCTAGCCATTACTTCATCCCATTTCATATCATGCGCATTTGAACTTCTTGTGGTTTCTTTTACTTCTCTGTCCATTCAGTGTATTTATTATGTTCCACAGGATCTTTAGAGATATTCCTGCAAAATGTGTCTATTTTTTCTACTTTTTTTTTGGTGGTATTTCTATTCATTTTGCTTTGTTTCTTAATTGTCAATGCAACTTTTTTGGGTCATCAATTAATTGCTTATTTTGTACTTTTCCTTTATATTTATCTGCATAAGTTCTAAATTTGTCTCCCTGTGCTGGTATCTTTAGTTTACTATTTGCAATAGTTAATGATAGATTCTAACCTGTTCTAATACTATGCATTGCCTTTATCATGTCCATCTTTCAAAGCATTTTTGTTGATCTGTTACCTATTCTATACATTTCTAACAGTGCTATTTCTTGTCTTAATTGCTTTATAGTTTTCCCTAGTTGTTACCTCCACAATGGCATTTGATTCCCCGTGTTTTTGTGGTAAGGCTTTATCTGTTATTAATTTAGCTGCACAGTAATATATCTTATTTACTTATGTGTCACGCGACTTTCTGTTAATAGTCGTGATTACTGTACTCATTTCTTTTAAAAAACTTCTTAACATTTTGGGTCTTATTGACTTTCTGTACTCTATTTCTCTTATCGACTTAACATGTCTATCCATCTCTGTTAAATCAATCAACTCTTCTCTTAGATCATCTTCTAAATTGAGACCACATTCTTTGTTTTCTGTTTCCTGCGAGTATTTTGCAGAAAGTTCCAGAATGTCTTCCTGTGACATATTCTCCTCAAGTGTATCCTGCATTATCCATTGCTTTTTCATATGGAAACCCACTGGCCTATCACCTGCCTTCACCTGCCATCAATGTGGTTTGTGGAAGGGATGCTGTACCTTAAATGACATCCTACACCTAACAGATAATTTACCATTTCGAGCATTGAATCAGAAGGGCATTCTGTATACCCTTGACAAAGGCACTTGGTTAATTGCATTAGTCCTAAATTCTTGCAGGAATGAAAACAGTGGAGACCTTCAGTTAGCTCACTTAAAATGGTGTACAGCTAGTGTATTGCATACACTTTAAGTGCCAATTAGTACTTGTCTCAAATATCAGCTGGTCATCCTAGGCATTCCTAAAGGCTCTCTCCTAGGTACACTGATATTCTGTGCATTCTTCACCTACATTCACACTTCCAACTCTTATCACTAATTGTTTCACCCTGTGCCTGTAGTTTTACTTATGTGAGCCACCCTTCCTCAGCTCTGATTACACCGTATCAGATGTAGACTACACACAGTGGTATTTGAATGCAGCTTAGTCATGGCATTAAATTTGCAACATTCTTTGCTACAAATAAGCAGCTCAGCTGTTAAGAATTTATAATAAACCAGTAAAGAAAAGATACTTTATTTTTTTAGACTAAAGAATTATTTTCACATTTAAGAATTCACTGAGTCAGAGCTCCAGGCAATTGCTTTCCAGCACTGAGTAATTTCATACCTCATTAACTGAGTGCTGGCATGCACAGATAATTTAATGTTGTTGGGACTGTATGACCAAAAATCCCACTTTATTTCATGCTGATGATATGGACCTAGGGTTGTCTGAATATTCGGATACTAATATTAGCTTCAGAATTTGAACGTATAACAAACTCCTCAAGACTGTCTGTACATGCCAAAAAAGTAGATGTCAATCATCTTTTCTCAAATTCTTCAGATATGGCCTGCAAGCTATAAGTTCATGGAGAAGCTTTGGTAAACCAGGCCATTTAATGTTCCTACAAGTTACCAACTCAGAGTTTTATGTAAGTTACCCTCCAAGAATACAAATATATCTTAGTCACTTTTTCTGGGTAATAATGTTGATCTTTTTCTAGTATGACTTATAGTAGATGTTTAATTTGTTTTATTGCATATTGTGGCTGAAAGCTATCTCCACTGCAGCAGATTTTTTTTTAATTTGTGATGTCGCAACGGGTTATATTTCTTCCCTTTTTTCATTTTATTTTCCTTTTTTTTTAACCATTTCTTTCTTTTTTTAATCTGAAATTCTGACTGTGTAATTCTAACATTTCTCCCCTGCTGTTTAAACCTTAGCTCAGGTTTGCTCCTTAGCCATACTATTCACTTTCTGCTTGTAAACCAGAATTCCTGTCCCATTCTCTTTCCCTAGCCCTAGTACTATAAGGGTAAGAGGTGCTGGTGTTATTTAGGCTGTCTCAATATCTTTTACAAAGGAGGATTTCCACATCAGCAAAACAACATAACTATTTAATGGGTGTGAGGCTGCCATATGTGACTGATCTGTCCACAGTCTCTGATCATCTCTTCCATCAACTACACCAGTGCAACATTTTTCCTGCCACATAGGTGTAGAAGCTATACAGCAGCTTTATGCAGGCCTGATGAAGACTATCCAGTGGGAAGCAACTTAAATTTGCATCATTTAAGTATTAATTTCAAAAGCTAAATTACCAGATAAAATACTGAAGTTATGATGTAATCTCTTATACTTATTTTGGAGCCATGTGCAAAGATTACTCAGATAAAAGATAATGACATGCAGTGAGATCCAAATTTAGTTAGAGTTCCCAAATCTAGGAAATGGTATAAAAAGATGTCAAACTTGTGGTGTATTCAATGGAATGAGTTGTTTTGCCTAGCTAATGTTCTGTGGGGGCGGGGAGGTGCATGACGTAAGGGCTGTGAGACAGGAAGGATGTTGATTGTATTTTGTACGCTGGCTTGTCAATAAAGTTTGGAGTTGGTAGCAACAGCACACAGTTGTCCCGCGTCTTCCTTTCTTAAGTAAAAGAACACGACATGGTGTCAGAAGTGCTGTGTGGCTGTGCCTGGGACTGCTGAACACTTGCTGAAGACCGTACGAGTGACCTAGGGCCGTGGGGGACGGACATGTCGGACGAAGAAAATGGTCGGCAGCCGCGAGCTAGAATTAACATGGCGGCTAGCGCTCCTAATGCTACGTTTAGCATCCAGCCGCCTGAGCCTTTTGATTTCTCCAAACCTCATGAATGGACACGATGGATACGCCGTTTTGAACGGTTCCGTCAGGCCAGCAACTTATCTTCGAACCCAGAAGGGAACCAGGTGAACACCCTGATATACTGCATGGGCGATGAGGCAGACAATGTCCTGAGAGGCCTCAAACTAACCGATGCAGAGCATCAGGAGTATGCCAAAGTGAAAGACGGCTTCGAAAGATTTTTTATTGTCAAAAAGAACATTGTTTATGAACGTGCACGATTTAACATGCGAAAACAAGAACTGAACGAGACTGTTGATGCTTTTGTTACTGCCTTGCATGCTTTAGCTGAGCACTGCAATTATGGGATGCTGCACGATGAGCTCATTAGAGATAGAATTGTTGTGGGCTTGGCTGACACCAGACTGTCCGAGCGGATGCAGATGGAGAAAGAGTTGGACTTGGAGAGAGCTGTAAACATGGCCAGACAGTCGGAGGAGGTAAAGAAGCAGCAGACGGCCTTGAGGTGTGATAGTAGTGCCCTGCAGTATAACGTGAACGCTGTGCAGACACCACTCGACACCAAACGCTGGCTGGAGACCTCGAAAGGTTGGGGCAAGGCCTTGACGCCGATTTTTCAGCGACAGACGCAAAAAGGCAAAGACGCTCCGATTTCGCAGTGTTACAGGTGTGGGGGCCCATTTCATCACAAACTCCTATGCCCGGCGACTGCTGCAAGATGTCGCTCGTGTGGGAAGAAGGGCCATTACCAGCGAGTCTGCAGGCAGATTAAGGCGGTGCAGTGTATCGAGGAGGACGAGGAGCCTGGCGAGCGTGAAGAACAGGGGTTTTTCCTTGGTTCTGTCTCCTCCGGGAACCATTCCTGGATTGTGGAGGTTCAAATAGAGGGCACATCTATGACTTTCAAGCTTGACACGGGGGCGGATGTTACTGTTATTTCCAGGTCAGACCTGGACAACTTGTTCAGGGGGAAGAATGCTCCTCTGCTTCAGCAGCCGGAGAGACCTTTGTTGGGGCCTGGAGGGACGCCACTGGAGGTCACAGGATCCTTGGAGCTTCGGCTTGGTTATGGACAAAGACAGACATGTGAGAAGGTGTATGTTGTTAAAGGCCTCCGCACGCCGCTTTTAGTTCTTCCTGCTATTTTGGGGCTGGGTCTCCTGAAGCGGGTTGACACTATTACCATGGAGTCTTTGAAGGCCTCATACCCTGAACTGTGCTCTGGGCTGGGGGTAGTGCAGCGGAAATACCATATAAAGCTTCAGCCAAATGCGGTGCCATACTCTTTGAAGACCCCCAGGAGGATACCCCTACCTTTGATGGGGAAAGTGAAGGAGGAGTTAATGAGGATGGAGACACTGGGTGTTGTTACCAGAATGGAGGAACCTACTGACTGGTGTGCAGGCATGGTTGTCGTCCCAAAGAAAGACAGTAACAGACTGAGACTATGTGTAGACTACACTAAGTTGAATGAATACGTATGCAGGGAGAGGTTTGTGCTGCCCTCGGTCGAGCAGAGTCTTGGGATGCTTGCCGGGGCGAGGGTGTTTAGTAAACTGGATGCCAATATGGGATTTTGGCAAATTCCTTTGTCAGAGGAGTCGGCTGCGCTCACTACATTCATAACCCCCTTTGGGCGTTTTTGCTTCAATCGCCTTCCCTTTGGCATTAACTCTGCACCCGAACACTTTCAACGCATGATGGCAGAGGTCATTGAAGGACTAGAAGGGGTGATTTGCCACATGGACGACGTGCTGGTCTGGGGTCGTTGCCAGGAGGAACACGATGCCCGGCTTCATGCGGCATTAAAGAGACTGGAAGAGGCAGGCATCACGCTGAACGTGGGGAAATGTGACCTGTCAAGGAGCAAAGTGACCTTCTTGGGCCATGTCATCACAGATTCAGGCATAAGCCCAGATCCAAGGAGGACCGCGTCCATCACGGAGATGGAAGCCCCTGCAACGGTAGGAGAACTCAGGAGTTTCCTGGGCATGGTGAATCAGGTGGGAAAGTTCATCCCTCATTTGGCTGAGAGGGATAGAGCTCTGAGAGACTTACTATCAAAAAAGAATAGCTGGTACTGGGGGGGGGACCAGGAAAAGGCATTCAATGACTTAAAAGGTGCGATCACCTCACCTCCAGTTTTGGCTGTATACGACCCGAATAGGGATACGAAGGTTTCTGCGGATGCATCATCCTTTGGATTAGGGAGCGTGCTGCAGCAACAATGGGAGGACGGCTGGAGACCTGTGGCCTACGCATCAAGGTCACTCTCACCTACAGAGCAACGATATGCCCAGGTTGAGAAAGAGGCTCTAGCGTCTACCTGGGCATGCGAACGCTTCAGAGATTACCTATTAGGTAAATCGTTTTGTCTAGAAACTGATCACAAACCCTTGGTTTCATTGCTTGGAGGCCAGGCGCTGGATCTTCTACCGCCTAGAATCCAACGCTTCAGGATGAGACTGATGCAGTTCTCATACACAGTGCAGTACGCTCCAGGGAAATCTCTGTGGGTGGCAGATGCCTTGTCACGTTCTCCACTTAAAACCAGGCTAACACTGGAGGAAACAAAGTTGATGGAGGACACGGATATCTATGTGAACAGTATTGTGGAAAACATGCAGGTGAAACCTTCCTTCCTCCAGACACTACGGGAGCAGTTGAAAGCAGACAGTGTGTGTGTGCGGGTTATGGACTTGTGCAGTCAGGGGTGGCCGCTGTATGCGAACCAGGAACCCTTGCTGAAGAGCTACTGGCCAGATCGTTCTACATTAACAGTGAAAGATGGGTTGCTGTTAAAAGACTCCGCTTGTTATCCCCTCTGCCATGCGTAATGAGGTGTTGTTGAAATTACATGAGGGACATCAAGGTATCGTGAAGTGCAAAGCCAGAGCCTGCCAGACTGTCTGGTGGCCTGGGCTCAGCCAACAGATAAACGACATGGTTTCGGGATGCAGGATGTGCATCTCAGAGAGGAGGAATCATCCTGAGCCCCTCATCCCAACTGAATGTCCGGACAGACCATGGCAACGAGTGGGCACGGATTTATTTGAACTAAAAGGACATACTTACCTTCTTGTTGTGGATTATTTATCCAGGTTTCTTGAGATCGCATTGTTGAAGCATAGCAAATCCGAGGAGGTCATCACCCACCTAAAGTCCTTCTTCGCTCGCCATGGTATCCCAGAGGTCCTCGTGTCCGATAATGGCCCTCAGTTTTCAGGCCAATCTTTTGTGGACTTCGCCATGGCTTACGGCTTCGAGCATGTTACAAGCAGCCCCAGGTTCCCGCAGAGTAACGGGGAGGCGGAACGTGCGGTTCAGACTGTGAAGAACCTGCTTAAGAAAAGTGCCGATCCATACATGGCTCTTCTGGCGTACAGGACAATGCCACTGCAGAATGGCTATAGCCCTGCGGAACTTCTCATGGGACGTCTGTTGCGGACTTCTCTTCCGATTCATCCTTCGCAGTTGGACCCGGTGCTGCCCGACTGGAGAAGGCTTGTGGGGAAAGAGGAGGAGAAGAGGGTGTATAATGCGGCAAACTACAACCGACGCCATCGGGCGAGGCCGCTGGGTGATGTGTTGCCCGGTGACCAGGTGTGGGTGACAGATATGAAGACCCCAGGTACTGTAGACCAAAAGCATTACTCGCCGAGGTCATTTAAGGTAGACGTGCCCCAAGGGACTGTGCGGAGAAACCGTGTGCATCTGATCCCCTTGCCAGAGCTCGAGTGCAAATCAAACCCTGTGGGTCTGGAGAGTGAGTTAAGTAAGACCGTTGAGGCCTTGCCACCTTGCAATGGCCTTTCACCGGAAACCCGGGTACAAAGTGATGTTGTGAGGACCAGATCAGGAAGAATTATTAACAAGCCGGACCGATTGGATTTGTAGTGAACAGCCTGTAAATAGCAATGTCAATTGTGTTATAGTAATCTGAACATGGCTAAGTGAGCAGTTGTGGCCATGCACCAAGTTTGTAGTGAGGACGAAGAGATTGAATAGATCTGGGTTTTGTAATGAGGGAAAAAGGGCCTTATAGAAAAGGAGATGTGGTGTATTCAATGGACTGAGTTGTTTTGCCTAGCTAATGTTCTGTGGGGGCGGGGAGGTGCATGACGTAAGGGCTGTGAGACAGGAAGGATGTTGATTGTATTTTGTACGCTGGCTTGTCAATAAAGTTTGGAGTTGGTAGCAACAGCACACAGTTGTCCCGCGTCTTCCTTTCTTAAGTAAAAGAACACGACAAAACTATTAATAAATAATGTATTACAGTGCATCATGGACAATTAAGTAAGTGCAAAGTGCTCCAAACTCTCCCATCTCTCAGAAATGTCTTAGTCTGCTTTGTGGTAGTCATCAAATAGCATACGTGCACATGACTCTGTGTGTGTATGTGTGTGTGTGTGTGTGTGTGTGTGTGTGTGTGTGTGTGTGTGTGTGTGTGTGTGCATATACTATATATATATATATATATATATATATATATATATATATATATATATAGAGAGAGAGAGAGAGAGAGGAATTTTTTTTGTATGTGTTTGTGTGTGTGTGTGTGTGTGTGTGTGTGTGTGTGTGTGTGTGTGTGTGTGTGTGTGTGTGTGTGTGTGTGTGTGTGTGTGTGTGTGTGTGTGTGTGTGCGCACGCACACGCATGCGTGCATGTGTGTGTGCATATTCTCTGTGTAGGTGGTTGTCTCAAGCAAATAGCAGATTTGCAGCATTTAACACTGGATGGTGCTTCCGCAACAAGTTACCCAGTGGAACTAAAATAACAATGTCCATTTCCAAACAGCTTCCAGTAAGTTACCTAGCTGACCTAAAATATAAGTGTTTATCAGTACTCTCATTTAAAAATGATACGATTTTACTGTAACGAGCACTGCCTGATTTGACTGATTATTTCCTTCTAATGATACTTTGCAACTGGACATTAAAAACTGGTCACTGCAGAGCATGAGCAGCAAAACGGAAACAAAGAAAGCAATATTAGTAAAAGCAACTTCATGTTTCATCTTACTGAGCAATATATGTATTTTATTGATTGTGAACTGGCAGGAACTGAAGTCAGCTCCCATAGGACTAAATCCTTTTTCAAAGCTTTTGGAAATATGAGACGTACAATAATCATTTTGCAGTATTACATCTCTCACTGTCTCTCCTTCGCTCTCTCTGTCTTTCCATTGATTTGTGTCATAAGGTTACTAATCCAGTAAGGATACAATATGTTTTCCATCCTCAATGACCTTCCCAGTCTTCTCATTGCCTACATTAAATAAAGCTTCCTCACTGAGTGGAACATTCTAGCAACTATAGTTAGTTCTGCTGTAACGACACAGTACTTTGATTATTGCAAATACGCAATTCGGTTTAACTAAACTGTTTCATTTCTGCTGAATTGCAATTCAGCATTTGAAAACCATTTAAGAACTTCTGCATTATTATTAAGAGATAATAAATATCTGTAGTATTAAGCTGGATGAGCCATATTCTAAAGCCTCATCCCATTGCCATCAGCAGTGTTGCATGGATTACCTGGGTAACCAGGGCATGGCATGTTACAGCATTGGATGAAATGAGTAGCATAACACTAAGATGGCTACGCAATGTAATGCAATGATGCAAACGTGAGTTTTATAAAATAATTTATTTATCTCTGTAAGTAGTGCATCAGGAAACTTTGTGTGGCCAGAGATGCATGCCGCTGCTATTATGTATCTCAGTTCTGCAAACCATTGCAGGCTTAGCCAAAAACATTATTGAAAAGTTTCCTACAACCACAAGGGCAAGACAGCATAGACTGGGAAACAATTTGAGGCTGCACAGACAATTATCTAGGTTTACATTGAAGGAGGCTGGTGTTTAGTAGATGTTTGTTCCAGAGTGATATATAGATTGGAATATGAATGTATCACACCAGAAGACTTATTTAACAGTTGATGAGGTTTAGTTCCTTTATCTGGGTATTTCATGTAAAAGGTACCATTTGTTCTGTGAAGAAATAGGAGGTCAAAGAGGACTGAATCTTTGCTGGAAAAAGTAGGCACAGAGCTCCACAGAGTTGTCTGTAAGCAAGTGAATACAGGGAGAGGCTACTAGTCTGTACTTGGTAAGTAAGATGATTGAGACCACATGTCTACTTAGTTATAAATATCTCAGGTCTCTCTCAAGTTGAGTGATATGTTTAGACAAATACAAACCCAAAGGGACATTATATTCAATAATGAGTTTGATAAGATATGAGCAAAGGGGGATTAACACTTTTTTATATCTAGTGAAGATGCCTTTAGAAATTAAATGAGCCAAATTGAAAAGATTCTGAGCTACTGTTGTGGAGACCTGATGACTGAAAGATAAGAAATTGTAAGAAATCATTTATTTTATTTTTGTTTGATTGTTTGTTTATTGGGTTTGCCTGATTAGGTTTAGTCAGAAACCTCTTTTCAGCAGAACCCCAGGGTGAACAGTTCCAACATATTGCAAACATTTTTTTAAAAAGGCATTCAGTTATATACATGAACAGACATTAAATACCACCCCAATAATACCCCTATCCTCACTAATCTGATTTCACCATACAAAAATCTAGCTACACTATGTTCTGCTAATAAACTCCTGGTCTCCTCGATTAAATCTAACAATAAAGCTGGTGACTCACTTTTTTCAAACACTACAGGCAAAAACTGGAATAAGCTCCCTCCTGAACTATCTAACCTACCATCTACATCTCTATTCAAAAAACATATTAAAGAACATCTTAAAACTCAGTGGCTTTGTCCCTGTGCTAACCCAGACTGAAATATATTTACCCTCCTACTCTTACCCTTTTCCCCATCCCTCTAACTTAGGCCACTAACCTAGGCCTCCTAATCATGCTTCTTTTTTTTAATAGAATTATAAGGACTTTACTCTGATGTGCTCATACCCACTTTGTGTTTAGTACATCTGCCATGCTTTACTTAAATAAACTTTTAGCATAATGTCTATATTATATAATTACATTACTATAGTTTTGCTTTTAACAAATGCTACCACTGTACTATTTTCTTACATGTCCTAGTTATATATTGTTATATATTGTTAACTGTGTTTTACTGTTCATGCTTGGAGCTTTTTTCCCCGGGCCTCTACTGAAAATGGACATAAATGCAGTTAGACTAGCCCGGTCAACAAATGTAAAATAAAATAAATAAAATAAATAAATAATATACATTAGCAATTACACATTCTTTAGCTAATGAGATGGCATTCATACGAAATAAAGGCAAACTATTTCGGTATAAAAGATACTTATATATTAGTAGATGTTGACCACTGAACATTTGAAAATGTGTAGTAATGGATTTATCAAACAGATAATAGACCATATGATTATTGCGCGAATTCAACAAAATGGAGGTGAAGGAAGGCACTGGGAAGGGCAGAAAATGTTAATATTGTAGCTCAGAGGGTGGTGCATAAAGCATGTTCATTGATAACTATATATATGGCTATAATAAAGTTAATATTATCAATAACAGTACCTAGCTGTCAGACTGGATGGGGGGTATCACCTCTATGGTATGAAAGCATGTTTTGTTTATTAGAATGACCAATGTTACAATTCTGCCCATTTAATTTGAAACCATTGTCCTTGCACCAATGGTTATCATGGTCTAGCTCAAGTTGAAACAATTGCAGATCAGCAGAAGACTGAATAACAATCAGTTTGCAGTTGTCTGCTAACTTAGGTAGTCATAGGCCAAGAGTTTTGGTATAAATATCTGAAGAGCAGATGCCAAATAAAAAATGGCCCAACACTGATCCCTGTGGACCACCACGGGTAATTTTTTTGCTTTCAGATGTGGCACATGTGACTCTAACCACATGGATTCTGTCAAAAAAACAGCTCGCTATCACATAACATAAACACACACAAACACACATACACACTTATATATATATATATATATATATATATGTATATATATATATATATGTATATATATATATATATATATATATATATATATATATATATATATATATATATATTTCTTCAGATTTTCAGAAAGCCCTGCATGGGTAATAATGTAAAAGGCATTGGTTAGGTCCAGATATGCTGTTTGTACTGTCATGTACTGTATAACTGCTATCCACTGTCTTGGGTAATTTTTAAAAGAAACTGACAAGGCTAATAAGGCAGGATATTACTTTGAGAAAACCAAACTGATGAGGAATTGATGAGGAAACAGGATTAAAAGATTTTTAATGTCCAGATTAATGAGATCTGATGTAATCCATTTCATATATTTCCATATGAGGCTAGTGAGTCTATTAGGTGTATAGTTGTCAAGATCCATGACTGAGCCACCCTTGTATTATGTCATTACATGGCTGTTTTCTAGGATTCAGGAATGCACCCACTGGAGACATTTAGGTTAAAGAGGTCAAGGAGGGGTACACACAGGCCATGTTGTGCACTGATAATCAGGTAAAGTGGTATATTATCAGACCCCATACACACGGCTGAGTAGACATGTTCCATAGTAATTAAAATTGGCACCTGGAACTATGGAACCTGGCGGATAGCTATAATTGTGGTTGGAGTAAAATTTGCACTACATTTGTCAGCTAGGATGTTAGCTATTTCCTTTGTATGAGAGTGTACAGTATTATTGTGGACTAACTCCAAACATTTATTGCTGTTAGTTTTCAACTTCCTTACATATTTAAATAGAGATTTTAGTTATTTTTAATTTTAATGGCTGTTTTAAGTTCATTCTCAGCTTTTAGCCTCCTAATGGTTCCCTTATACCCTTGACTAGTTTGCTTAAGTGTTCTTCTAAGATAAGTAGAATGAGAACTTGTATAAGAATTAAACAATTTATTTCTCTTGCTGTATAATTTATGTATATGGTTAATCTGCCATAGGGTTTGCTCATGTACTCCCAGTGGGGCTGAAACTGTTGGCATGTCAATTCACAGAGTTGGAGCATGTGGTTATTAGACCATATAACCAAAGATCAAAAGGCAGCTCATATGGAGAGATATATATTTTATTTATATTTATTTATTTATTTACATTTGTTGACCGGGAGTATCCGACTGGATGCAGGTCCATTTTCAGTGGAGGCCCGGGGAGAAAAGTTCCACAGCTATAATAAACAGACAGTAGTTACATTGGATTACATAGTGATTAACAATTTGATTAACATAGCAGTTAATTACAAACATATTTACAGATGAAGAACATAGTACATCAGTAGATAACTAGAATCTTTATCTGCAAAGTACATAACAGACATTAACAAATGTTACAATAAGAAGTTCCTGCTGTATAATAAGTACTAGGCGTATGAGCATCTGAGCTTGCTATAATCAAGGTAGTTAGTGGGGTGGAAAGAAATGTAGTGGTTGGATGGGGTGGATGATATTAGAGTGGGAGTTGCAAGGGCATAGCCAGCATGTTTTTAGGTGCGCTTTTAGTAAAGTTTTGAAGTGTGTGCATGATGGTACGGAGGTAATTGTTGGTGGGTGGGAGTTCCATAATTTGGCTATGGTGCAAGAGAATAGTGCTTCACCAGCAGAGTTATTGGCTTTAGTGATCTGCAAGTGATTTTTGTTGCTGGATCTTAGTGGTCTGGTGGTGCAATAGGGTTGGAGTAGATTCTGGAGGGATGGGACATTTAGTGGATGGTTTACTAGTTTGTGGGCAAGTGAGAGTTGCTACCATTGAAGGAGGTGAGGGAGTTCAAGCCAGCCCAGTTCAGCAAGTGAGAGACAGTGGTGACTACGGTAGGATGCCCCTGTGGTGAATTTGGCGATTTTGTTGTAGCAGGTCTCTAGCTTGTTTAGATCGCATTGCCTTAGGTTGGTATATATTGGAGAGGCATAAAGTAGGGTGGAGATAAGGTGGGAATTTGCTATTGAAATCTTTGCTGCTTTGGTGAGAAGTTGCTTATTTCTGTATAACACGCCAAGTTTTTTGTGGACTTTTTTTATGGTCATGGATATGTGAATGTCAAATTTTAGTTTATTGTCTATTTCCACTCCTAGCAATATGGTGTGTTCAGTTGGGTATATAGTGGTGTTGTCTTTTGCCATGATTTTAAAGTGAGAGTTGTTTTGAGTATGTTTGGTGGGTTGGAAGATGAGTAGTTTAGTTTTGTTTGGGTTGAGTATTAACTGGGCATTGGATAACCAAGTTTCAACATAGGAAAAGGCTTCCTGTGTGACTTTTTGCAGTTTGGGTAGGGACTGGGCTGAGCAGATGATGGTTGAGTCATCTGTATATTGTATGAGTGTGCCATGTTTGGTGGCAGAGGCTAGATTATTGGTGAAAACAGAGAAGAGTAGGGGTCCAAGGATGGATCCATGGGGAACCCCTATGGAGACAGGTAGTTGGGGAGATATGTCATTCTGCCATACAACAGATTGTTGGCGGTCAGACAGGTAACTCTGAAACCAGTTGGTGAATGATTGAGAGAAGGATAGGTTACTGAGGACAGAGATGAGTTGTTTGTGTGGGACCATGTCAAATGCTTTAGATAGGTCTATGAAAGTAGCAGAGGAGAGATAGCCATTGTTTTTATGGTGCAGGATAGTGTTAGTAAAGGAGAGTAAGGCAGTGGTGGTGCTATGACTTGGTCGGAAACCATGCTGAGTATTGAAAAGGAGGTTGTTAGTAAGAAGATAGTCTGAGACCTGAGAGTGTATGCATCTCTCTAGTATTTTGGAGAGTGGAGAGAGAATAGCTATGGGGCGGTAATAGGTTAGTTCTGTGGAGGGGCCGCTTTTGTGGATGGGAATTATATGTGATACTTCCCACAGTGTGGGAACGTAACTTTCTGACAGAGATTGATTATTCAAGATGGATACTGGGTAGGCCAGAGCATCAGCTTTGATTTGTAGGTATTCACTTGGGAGGTTGTCTGCTGCTAATTTGGTGGGCTTAAGTTTAGTTAAGAGGTTTTTATGTTGGACGTAGGTACAGGAGAAAAAGAGAAGGCAGTGGGAAGATTACTAGTTGAAGGTGTGGGTTGGAGGGGGGGGTTGTTTTTAGCTGGTGATAGTATGGTTTGTGTGAAGTGTGTGTGGAATGAGGTAGCAATATTTTCGGAGGAGTGAGGGATGTTAGGAGGAGGGGTACTGATTTTACCTGGGTGGAGGATGGAGTTTATGGAGGACCAGAATTGTTAGGGGCTGTGTTGGTAGGAGTCTAGGGCAGACTGGTAGCATTCAAATTTGTCCTGTTTTATTAGCTTTTTGATTCTATTGCATAGTTCTAGGAATTTCTGTCTAGTTGAGGGGGTTTTGGTTTTGCACCAGTGCTCCCAGGCTTTATCCCTGTTTTTCATTTCTGACTTAGTGGTTTTCTGTAGCCATGGGGAGGGTTGTGCTTTGGTTCTGGAAAGTCTTATGGGGGCATGGTAATTAAGGAAGCTCAGGAAGGTAGTATTAAAAAATTCAACTGCGTCATCAAGACTGAGGTACTTTAGAGGATGCCAGTTACATTCTTTGAGGGATGAGATGAATGTGAGTGAGTTAAAGTTTAGTTTTTTATGTATTTGATGGTAGATGACAGGTTTTGCTTGGTATAGGTATTTTTTGAGTAGGAATGTTGGGGAGTGATCACTGAGGCTATCTGATAAGCAGCCTGTTATATATGACTGGGGGCTCTTACTAACTAGTATCCAGTTCAGGGTAGTGTGCTTGCTGTAGTTTTTATTTATCCTGGTTGGCGACTGGAATAGGTGGGTGAAGCCATGAAGGTTTACATGATGGGTTGGATGGTTGCCAGAACAGGATTGCCAGTCAATATTGAAATCACAGAAAATTATAGTTTCTTGGGGGAGATGGTGGGTAGACCAGCTGAGGAGGTTTTCTAGTGGAGGGATGTTCTGGCCAGGTGGGAAGTAGCATCTAGTTATGTTGATGGTTTTGTTTTGGTTTATTTTGAGGATGGTATATATTATTTCTTCATTGCCTATTTGTGGAGCTGATGATTTTAAGATCTGGATGTTTAGATGCTGTTTAAATATTATAGCTACACCGCCTCCTTTCTTGTTTAGTCTCTCTACTCTTAGTATGCCGTAACCGGTAGGGAGTATTTGCTCATTGGTAATGTGAGGTTTTAGCCAGGTTTCTGTCAGGATGACTATATCTGGGGAGTACAAGTCTATGGTGGCATGGAGTTCATGGACTTTCTTGGATATATTTCTAATATTTAGGCTTAGTAGAAGGAAGTCACTTGGCTTTCTATTGGCTGTGATATGGGAGAAGTTGTGGTTTCTAGTCTAATTATGAGGACTGGGGTTGGAGATGGTAGGGCCAGGGTTGGGGTGGATGTCTCCACTTAGGGCTAGTTCTGATATGCATGAGGTTATTAGTTTTCTCAGTTTTTGAATATGTTTAATTATTAGGGAAACTTTATGATTGTGCTCTGTAGGTAATAGGTATGGTGGGAGGGTTACTATGTTAAGTTGTAGGGATGCTTTATGTTTGAGTAATATAGTTGGTAGAATATGTGAGGGGTGCATAGGGATAGTTCTTGAGTTGGTGGGAGGGGAGCTGAGTGAGGGTGGGACATGTGTGGTGGTGTGAGTAGTAGCACAGTGGTAGTGGTTGAGTGAGGGGATGATTGAGCTTTGGTAGGATGTAAGATATGCAAGGAGAATGCATGCAGTGAGCACAGGTAAGGTATGCTTGTACATGTTAGTTGAGGAGGTGTGATAGTAGTGGGAAGATGGAGGAGATAGTTTTGGGTTAGTACTGTGGTTGGCTATTGGAAAGATGGGAGGGGTTTGTGACTGTAATAAAGGTAGGACCACTGGGGGCGGGAGGGAATAGGGGTCAGGGTGGGGAATGGAGCGGGTAGATACTCTGTTAGTAGCTCTTATGAGGGACTGGAAACAATCAGGTAACAGAGTAAACTGGTAAATGAACATATGATAGTGACAAAGGGTGGTTGTAGTTTTAAAAATGGTGCCTGCCACAGGTAATATTTATTAACTTTGAGATTGTATATATATATATATATATATATATATATAGATATATATAGATATATATATATATAAATTAAGCAACACTCAGGCAGCCTTTCACCTAACATCATGTGTCTTTTAGATGGGCAGCTTGAAGGGCTGGAGTATGTACTGATCTTCAGTAGAATAGAAGGAATTTTAGTGAGACTTGCTTAATGAGAAGCACTGATTTACTGGTTCTGTAGAGGTCTTTACTTCTCATACCATGTTGCAGAGTTTAGGCCATTTGCTGCCATGCTGCTCAGGCTGTGGTTTGATGAACATATTAATAACTCCCCCACAGCATGGAGATGAGGTATTTCTCATTGGTCTGCATAATAATGGGTTTGGTAGGTCAACAGCACTCTAATCAATGACAGAATTTGTAACGGTTGGTTAAAGTGACATAAATCACCATTCAGATGGACCACTTTAAGCCTAGCCAATTTCCTTTTCAAAGATGAGAAACAAATCCTGTACCTTCTGTTAACCATTACGCCATAACCTAACTGGTCTGGGTGGAGTGACTGTAGCTGCAACACTGTTGTCATTTTATTGCATGTACTATTAAAAGTGATGCAAATATATTGATATGATGTGATTATGAAGAATGCATCCCACTGCTACTCTATAGCATTTCACGTGATTTGATTTCTCGTGGTTAACAACTCTGGCATTCCCGGATACCGAAGCTGTGGCTCTTGAAGAATTTGTAATCACCAGCCAATGGCTTTATTACTGCAACATGACATTTTGCATGATTTTTCTGCCCATTGTTAGCAGCGTAGTTATTCCGTGGAGTCAGAGTTAGTGGGTTATAAAAAATTAGGAATCCCCAGCCTATATTTTATCTCCTTACAAGACCCAGAACAAGAAGAAACATAAAATATTAAGGATATTTTTTTAATTCCTGCCACACTCACTGTTCACTTAGCTATTAGCTGAGGCAGTTTCTAGACTGATATTACACTATAAGGTTAAACCATAACTATTCCCTTATATCTTCTTTTATTATTGCATATGTCTAAGTAGAGAACCTGATTAACATGTATTGAATTTGCTTTGCTAATAGCCTATATTTGATCACATTTCTTTTAAAAAAGACCCCTGTACCTTGTTTGGAATGCATATAGAAGGTTGTTGTTTAGCCTTGTGTATGCATATGTTTATATATGGATCTACTACTCATCAACATACAGTGCATGCTCCAAGACTAATACTTGTAATATGAAAGGAAAATAGAAGGTTTTTTTTTTTTTTTTTTTTTTTGCTGGGGCAAGCTCCACTGCAACCCCACTCCCCCTGCCAATTATATATATTTACTATAAGGTTGCACAATCCCTGGGAAAGGGCATATCCCCCTACTCCATGGACTATTGATCTGGCACAGCTGTTGCCCATTTATATATGTCAACCAATATGGGTCAACAATATACCGTTCAATCATTTGGAGTTTCAATTTGTACTGGAACTCATATGTATGTAGATCTATCTATATATCAATATATAGTTATATAGATATACATATATATGTATACACACACACACACACATATATATATATATATATATATATATATAGATATACATATATATGTATACACACACACACATATATATATATATATATATATATATATATATATATATATATATATATATATAAAAAACAGGCAAATATTTTCGTTATGAATATTAACAGTAGATGTTCTATAAAAGCTGTGGTACCAGCATACATATCATATGTTTATCTGCACTATAGGTGAGTCATTTTAAGCTTATTTAAATTCTTTGTGAGCTATTTATGCCTTTTGCAAAACAAGTTTTTTTTTATTTAGAAGTAATATTTTATTTTTATTATATAGTTTTTAATCAAAATTGTAAAAGAAAATATAATAACTTTAAAGCATTGCAGTTTAGCCATAAGTAATTAAAGTGCATTATCAGCATAGCTCTCTACCTTCCATCTCCAAAATGTGGAGCACTAGCCCTCATAAGTGGAACAAATGGGCAAAATGTGAAACACATACTAACGGCTTACTAACAAGTTTAACTATGAAGGTCATAGGGTGGTTAAAATATAATGGTTTTACTTATAAAAAAGATCTTTTAATGAATTAGCATGATTAATTTCTATTTACCACAGATATCAGTTAAAAATATTCCTTACACTGAATGTGCAACAGACACTTTCAATATGGAACTTCAATGAACATGAACCTTTAAAGACCACAAATGAGGTACGTTCTTCATAAATAGGTACACTTGAGGGGTATGAGTATCTAACAGGAAAGCCTGAATGTTGTCGAAGATACTGTCTCTAAGTAATCACAAACAAACAAATTATTAGCCAACCTAGTTGTCTTGTCATCCATGGTGTGTATGACTGTCTAGCTATACTATCTTTTTACATGTGAGTAATTTTTAGACCAATTACAAGAGCTTCCACCTGCAGAAGCACGGTGTCTACCTATCTCCTGACTTATCCCAAAATAATAAGGAGAGATGGAGTGACAATTTCTCAGACATGAGCTTGTCTCAAAATGTAAAGTGGGAATGAAAGTTCTTTGCCTTACATTGTTATCTGTCACTTGGCTTTATCCCCATACCCATAATTCCTTAATATTCTTTTTTCCTCTCATGTCAAGAGCCATACCATCACTGGTTTGAATGCTGCACTGAGTATCATTAGTGTAAGATATTTACAGCTTCCATTGTTTTGTTAATCCCATGCATTACTCAACACTGTTTTATGTTGCCAGAGACTCAGTAGACCTCATCAATCCTTACAAAGACTATAACTTTCGTCCTTGTCTTTCCTTATGTTTTGACACCACAGGACACTTGTAGGTATTTCATATAAACACTCTTTCCTATTCTTTGATATATTACTTACTTTAAGGGGAGCCTTTCTCTGATGTGTATCAAATATGTTCCTCTAATCTTTCAATCTCTGCTGTCAAACTTAATGCCACTTGTTGTCCTGTAGTATTAGCTGACTATACCGTAGTATTATAGGCTGCATATTGTAGGCTGTCTGAGATCTCCTTTCTAGGAAGTTTACCAAATGTCTGCAGTAATGCTTCAAATAGATGCAAAGTGAGTATGTCTAGACCACTAACTGATAGAAGCATCCTACCTTACCTATTCAGTCCTGCCTTCTGTACATTGTATTGTTATGCTGTCCCACTTCACCTCATCAATCAAGCAGCTGTTTGTTACTCTCCTATTAATAGTTCATCTTGGCCATATCTTTTATACCTAATGCCAGTTCATGCTTAGTATACCTGTATGTATGGCAAGGAGTCATCTTGGGCGAAATAGTGACTGTGCTTTACCGTTCTGATATCGCTTAGCATGTCAAGTGGTAACTTAAACTGTCCCCAACTCATTAGCTGTTAACAGCTAGTCAGAGTTTAATGCATGGAGTACTGAGACTACGCTGCAAAACTGGGAAAAAGATAAACTTCGTAAACCTTCCTGGTGCAAGACTCAACTGATGCTTGGGGGGTGTTTAATAATTGCTAAGCACCTTTCTATGTGACATTATGATCCATTGTTTAACATTTTCACTAAATTATGTAGGAGATGTTCATATTCTACCTTCCCTTAAATATCACTCTTCCTCCTGAACACTTCTCAGCATATACTGTTTCCCCAATTTCCATTTATTTCTATGTAATCTGCTCCTTCTCTTTTTCTAAAGATTCTTCTTCCAGTTCTTTTATCTGTTTGACAATATTCATTGTTTCCTTAGTTAGAACCATTTTCTCACCCAATCTTTCTGACAGAGTACTCTATAGGTAATTTATAAAATCTGCCAATTCATAACTCTTCCAAGGATCTAAGAGCAAGCAGTGGTAGCTGGCACAGAACAGAGGCAGAAGGTAAAAGAGCTCTGCTTCTGCATACTGTCCATTCCTGTCCATGACTTTCATCATGTTTTTGGCTCGTCTCATAATTGTTTTGATTTTTCTGATAAATCCCTGAAAAGCACAGACTGTCAATAATGCTAGGCATTTGAGTTTTAAACTTCTTATTATTCATAAAGTGGGTATTGGTGCAAAACCAACTATTCAATTAACTTTTAAGTCAATGAGTGATATTTCCAAGCTGTCTCTGATTGTGATCCTTTTTTCCTCACTGCTATTTTTGGATTTCTCCACAATTCTTAAGCCAAGAGACCAAGAGGTATGCTACTGTCTGTTACGCATTTTTTTCTTTCTTTTTTTCTTTCTGTAACTGTTACTAGATAGAGCAAATAAATAACCGTTTACAGTGTATGCTTCGCATGAATGCTAAGATTCACCTCATGAGTTTCACTTTCAGGGTACATTTCTTGGCATTTATGTCTTAAAAAATAGTAAGTCAGATACGATTAAAACCCAGACCATAATCCTCTCTATTAAGCACATCAAAACAGCTTCTTAACATTGTATAATATTAAAAAGAGATCTGCCAAACTCACTGACTGCAACCAAATAAAGTCAAAATATAAAATGACCAAAAAGCATGCCGATAAATAACTTACTGGTTAGCACTTTTGTTCTCTTACCTAGAACTTCATTAGGGAACAAAACCACTTAAAAGTATTCCATTAACATTATCTATAATTGTTTTGCTTGTTTTATATTTTCAGCTTCTTAACATCTGTGGGCACAAGCTCCTTTCTAACCATTTCCCAGATAGGGAACAAGAGGACCACATACTCTCTTGTGTGACTTCAAGTGTTCTTATACAATGCAAGACCTTGCCTTTGCAGCCACTCCAGTGAACAAATGAATATTCCACTACCAGTCTAATCTGGAACCTGGGTAAAACAGAAAAGAGATACTCAGAACAGCTCGGGGATGAGTATTCAAAGATTTGACTGAGAGTGCTGGGAACTTAGGGTTTGTGCTCATCTCCTTGTTAAGTGTATGCTGCTCAATGGCCTACTTGATAATTGCAAACTGTTGATGGCTTTGCACATGAATATGATTTTTTTATAGAAGATGGTCATTCTTTTGTCTCAGTGCCCTGGCCTTTATACATTGACTGTCCTAATGATGAACAGAGATTTCCCCAGCTCTGCTGAAAAGGGGCCATGTGTCCTCCTGCAATGAAATATGTTAACCCCCTATCTTATCTGTTTTTATTTATTTAACATTTGTTTACTGGGAAAATCTGACTGGGACAGAGCCCATTTTCAGCTGAGGCCCAGGGAAAAATGCTCCAGATGCATATCTTTAAGATCTGGGAATAAACCCGGAGCACCCAGATGAAACCCACATGAATGCACAAAGGACATGTGGACTACACACAGAAGGTGCTTCAGCTGAGAATTGAACTGGAGAACCTCTTGCTGTGAGGTGACAACTCTAACCGCTGCATCACTGTATCAAGTTTGAGAACTCTGCAACTTTCTATATTTGCATCTCATTATTCCATCCTTGATCAAAATTTAACTCCTACTAAAAGTCCCAAAGGAGGTAATTTGGTCTTGTGGCATTACTGTTGTGATCTCAGCAATCGTCACCATTTATCTGTTTTCTTTCGTTGTTAACCAACAAAGTGCACTGGCCAAAATAATCCTTGTCAGCCACAATCCAAACATTACACTGAGAGTGGTACAAGCATGCACAGTTGTGGAACTTATACAATCAGCAAATGTGAATACATCAGAAATTCAGTACAGAACTAGGGGAAAATAAATACTGCAACAGAGCATATGCAGAGCAAAAAATAAGTATTGTATTACAATAAATAGAAAAGAATGTTTATAGTATAAAAATAAAAAAAATACTTTTTCAGATTCTTTTTCACTTTCTATTCTTCTTGCCAATCCACTTTTATTTTCTCTTAAATTTTCTCTGCATCATTTTCTGCCATGTTAATAATACTTTATTGTTTGTATTTTGTCTTATTTGCCATCCATCCATCCTTCTCTTATTTATACTTCTTTTCCTAAATAAGGAGAAACTTCCACTTTCTTTCCTTTCAGAAAAAAATATTTGCCTATGTAATATTTTTGTAATTCTCTATTCTTACCATACATCTGTTTTCTACTTCCCTTATTTTGTCACTTACTTCTTCTATCTCACTCTCATTCTGTACAATTTCTTTATATTTCAATGTATTTGCTTTTTTTTATTATTTCCATGTTTAAATATATTTTACTTCTACATATATACTACCCAATACTATGTCGAAGGTTAATAAAATTATCTCATTGTTATATATGACCTTTCCGTAATATTTCTTTCTGTCTTATCAATCGTTTATTCCTTCTTTATAACCTCTACAGTTAATCACTTTATCCTTGTTCCATGCTTTATTCGTTTGCTGTCATTCCCCATTCTAGTCCATGATGCTGTACAATCTAGAACTATCTGTACTCTTCCTGATATTGCTTTCATGTCTTTAGAGTAAACAATGTATCAACTTCACTCATAAAAAAATCCTTCTTTATGTGACCAATTCTCTATTCCTTCCTAGATTTAAATCTACATTGCTTTAATTCCTTTAACATCTTAATATCCAATGTTATTTTTCCCCTTTTCTTTCCTCCGGTTATTGTTGAAGTCTGCTACTCTCACTATTAACATATTTACTAACACATTTTTTTTTCTACTTCTGATTTATCTACACTAAGCTCTCTTGCTCATAGTTTCAAAGAATGTTTTGCAATGTTTTGTTTCATCTCAGATAACTCAGTGTATGTATATACAATTGTTGGAATTTCTTTGGGAGAAATGTTACAGAAATATAATAATATATTTACTAACAATGTGTCGACAATATTAACATAATTTCTTCATATAGAAAATGGGTATATATATATATATATATATATATATATATATATATATATATATATATATATATATATACACATGCACACACACACACACACACACACACAAATATATACGTCACAACATTGCAGATGTTTCTTTTTTATTTTTGTGTGACCTTATCTATTTTGATCTTTTGACATTCATTCAATGAAGTAATTGAATACATGGTTTAATAATAAATAAACAAGATCTGATCTTAGAACAACCACGCGTACACTTATGTTCCCTTTCTCCATTTTAACATCCTGGTTTTTGACCTTCCCATTCTTTGTGCATCTCTTCCTTTCAGTTTCAGTCTTCCTATTTATTGCCCTTACATTATCACACAATTAATAGGACTAACACAGAAAAATTACTTATATGGTGTACGAGGATGCTGGAAGTGATTATATGTACCTAAGCAAGACAGATGGACCTTAATTCAACTAATTCAATGCCTGATGAATGTTATGGGAAGAAAGAGTAAGAGCATTGGTATGGGAAAAGGAAGTATGGAGTATGACAGAAAAACAGAGGGAGATGACAGACTAGTGAAGGGAATCATTTATAGAAATAATGCATATGATAGTGACAAGAATAGGCAAGATGTGAAGTAAGTGCTAGGAATTAAAGAAACATTGGAAAGGAGCCTTAATAGTGGAAGGCAGGATATGGAAAGCCTGGAAGAGCTGATAGGAAATGGAGGTAGTACTTCTCAGCTTCTAAGATATTGGTATGATGCCACTAGCTAGTTTCAATTTTTTTCTCTATCCTTCCTATAAGTGGAAATTATTTTGAGGAGTTTTAAGTTAATAGATCAAGCATTTAAAACAAATCCCTAATTTGGGGCCTTTTCCTTAATTATTTATACAGAAAAGCATTATAACAAGTAGAAATGCAGGGGAGGATCATGTAAAATTTGTCTATTCAGGTATATCTACAGTTATAGATTCCTTCATTCATGCCTTGTTATAACTAAGACAAGCATGGTATAACATCTCCTTGACCTTCTGGTGTATCCTTTTTTTAGACTGCAACATTTACCAGTTAAAGCATTATCTCATTTTCTTTTATTTCCATTCCATAGAAAGCTTTGTTCTTCATACATTCTAGAAATGAATTTCTCCGTGGCTATGGCATGGCCACTAAATATTACCATATGAAATCCTGCAGAGAACACAGTGCAACACAAAACATATCCTATAGGCTTACTGTTTTACAATTATATTTGAGAAATTATGTTGCAGTGTATATTCATCCAAAAATCCAAATAAAGAGTGAAAGCTTAGCTCTGCTAATAAAAAAGGATATATCTCTGCCTAAGTCACAGGTGACCCATGCTCATTAAGTAGCAAGAGTGCCTTTTGAAGCTGGTGTGAGTAGGATAGATATGACTATCCTTAATGAGGGGCCAGAAAAAGGTCCACATTATGCTTTAAACCCTCAGACACAGGTCACTGACATTTGGGCATGGTCCATGGAGTGTGTGGTTTGCCCAACAAGCTGTGAACACACTGGCCTTCTGCAACAGTGGCATAAAAGTATGTGTATGCATTTGTGGACATACTGGCTTACTGTTGCTGTAGGCTACATGGCTTTCACCAAAACATAGGGGGCTAGGACTTTAAAAGAAAAATGCTGTCAATGCAAGACACCAGTAAGTGCTCAAACAAATCTTAGGGTTGTGTGGATGACAGCCCCTCTGACTTTGGTGGAGACTTGATGGACAGCAGGAACAGTGGTAAAAGTCATACAAAACATAAATGCAGAGTGGAAGGCAAAAACTTACCCTGTACCATGTTGTCATGGCAATTTTATAATGAAGCCTGTCAAACTGTATTTGTCACTATTATTTTGGCTAATGACATCCATAACAGCAATACATAATTTTGAGGGAAATCACCAGGATGACTCCACATGTTAACAATGTGCCTGTGAATGTCCAGAAAGTTTCACTTATCACTTTAGTAAAAAAAAAATGTGTTCAAATACTTAATATCTTCATCTGTTTAGTAAAAAATTGCATTCAGTGACTTTTTTAAAAACATTCTCCTTTTCAGTAAATTTTCAGTAAGAAACATACTCCCAAACCACACACAATGTTTCAATAGCCCTTCACATATCTATTTTATTGTGTAGCACGTGTGTACTATCCCCGACATGGTTGCCCTTATTATGACTACTACAATTTTTATAACAATATGATGCCTAACTTGTGTACATTGTGTACAAGGGCTATTGAAACACTGTGTCAAAAAACTCCAGCTTTACTCCGTCGCATATCGCCTACTCAGAGGTGATCTCTGCCTAACATACAAAGCTATGTCAAACCCAGAGCTGTTGGACATGCTCCACTTAAAGAAATCCCAATCCCTCCGAGCTACACGCTCTAGGGACCTGTCACCACAATAAACAGAACATGCTGGAGGGATAGATTCCTGTCCCAGAGACTTCCCATACTCTGGATCAGACTACCTATCTATGTCAAACAGAGCTCCTCATTAGCACTCTTCAAGAAAAATCTTGATGATTGGATGGGTAATAAGAAATTCACCCCGGGGATCACTTCTGTGGTTCTGCTTGACAGGGGCACAGGAAAATAATTTTCTTGGGTGGCGAAAGCCAGGGTACATTTTTGGCTAGGCTTGTATAGGCCCTAGGGTCAATAGCCTAGTACCTACCTATGAACCTATGAACCTATGAACATGTACTGCAGTATCTTCAGTCTTGATGTTTTCACCATGCCTATAGGAGCTGGGAAGGCAAATGTCTTCCTTATGTTGTGTTTCACCCTTTCTGTTCATAATTCCTTGATGTAGTTCTACCCGTCCTGACTTGATGTTCTGTTACTTTTCAAATTTACCTTATTTAACCCTTTTCTCTACCAAAACAGATCCTACTTGTCTTTTTTGATTTTACAAAGAATTTCCATATTAGCAGTGAAGGAAAAACTCATACTCACACTATTTAGTATGTTTGAAGCTTTACAGTACAATTCCTGTTGTTATAGAAAGAGTAAAGATGTGATTTAGTTATTTAGTTAAAGCACTATACCCCGACTTTAAAAAAAAAGGATATAATAAATGATCAGATGAAGAACATTGGAAATCATTTCTTTCAAAGTAATTTATTGACTTATAGCCAGCTGTATGGCAAAGAGAGATTAAGCCCTGACTAAAGCCCAAGTAACCTGGGTTCTTTTAGTGGTTCAGGCACTGACTGGATATGGATGGATGTGAATATCCTGGGGGGAGGGTGCATCCTTGGATGCACCTGCTATTCAGTCATTGCTGGAGGCTGGGGACATGCAGCAGGCATTGTTCTAAAGGGGGAGTAGATGACATTTGCCGAGTCACTGATGAGTCAGGATACTATGCCAGCATGTTCTCATTGTGCATCTTTTTCCTGGAACTGAATACTTTTACCTGGAGGAAAAGAAGTTATGACTTACAAAGCAAAAGCACTCCTCAGCCCCAAGGTGACCCTGTGCTATGTGCATCAACCTGCTTACCGGCTGTCAGCATGGTTTGGAGTAAGTCTGAATATGCAAAAGGTGGCTGGTAGACTTCCTGGATGAAGAGAGACATTGGAGACTGCTGGGCATCAGCTACAAGGAAAGGGAAAAAAAACAATGTTCTGATTTGTTTGCAATATGTATCTTTAAAGGAGAATGATGCGTATTAGTTTAGGCAGGTGAGACATGCATTTAGGTGGTGCAGTGTTTACAAAGTCTGAGGAGTTAATGGGTTAGGGCTCAGAGATTGTCACACATTGATCGTAAAATATTTATATGCAAGGTATTATTTTATTGGCCATTAAGGAATATGTTTTGCTAAGACTGAATACCCCTTCAAAATAAAATATTTGAGGTACAAAATCCACCCACTATCACAATAGTAAAACCAACTACAGATTAGCTACAAACACAACTAACTCTGCATTCTTAAGATATCCTCAGTCAGACTACCTGACCTAAATGCATTAGAAGCAACCACAAACGACCAGCAAATTGCGATGGTAAACCCAGATGATGATGATAAATCCTTTATTTATCAAGACCACATATCTGACAATATGTCAAATTGTTTAACCAGACCGGTTTTGGCCTCACAGCATTTTTCAATGGTAAACAAAATAATTAAAAAATGAACTGGTACTAGTTCCATTTATAGTCCTCCCTGCTATACATCAAAGTGTTGGTATGGCCCAACCTAGTGGTTGGGATGTACAAATACAAATTCATAATCTTGGCAATTGTGTAGTCTTAGTGACTAGGGTGACCAATTTATATTTCAGTGCTGAGATGTAATTATAATATCATCTTATTATATAATTACTGTAATTTTTGAACTTAATTGTTCAGTTGTGTCCTCTCATAATCTATAGTTAGGGTATAGCTGAGGCTTTATGTTGGAGTATGAATATAATTATGAAGCATTAGTATTATAATAATTATTTTGCATATTCCATTTACAGTTTTTTATAGTGTTATGGAGTAACTTCATATTTCATCATTATTATATATTCTTTTTGCTATGAATTCATTACTTTGTTTTCTATATGTATTTGTACATCCCAACCACTAAATTGGGCCGTACCAACACTTTGATGTATAGCAGGGAGGACTATAAATGGAACTAGTACCAGTTCATTTTCTAATTCTTTTGTTTACCAGTGAAAAAGGCTGTGAGGCCGAAACCAGTCTGGTTAAACGATTTGACATATTTTTAGATATGTGGTCTTGATAAATAAAGGATTTATCATCATCTGGGTTTACCATCGCATTTTTCTGGTCGTTTGTGGTGGCTTCTACTTGGTTTGACCGTGCATGCCGTCCTTGCGAAGCATTTCAGTCGCATCTAAATGCATTAGGCCAGATTCCAAAACAGTTGCTCTTAGTATAAGCCTGCCCTGATTCCAAAAGTCTTGCCCTCAGTGTAAGTGACTTAGTTAGGTGTTCAAGCCTATCTACAAATAGGCTTAGTACAGGAATAAGATTCCAAAACACCTGCTCTCTGCCTGCTCTCAGTGTAAGTGGTCACTTACCCTAGAGAAAGTGTTTTGGAATTGGGGCTGGGGTGTGTGTGTGTGTGTGTGTGTGTGTGTGTGTGTGTGTGTGTGTGTGTGTGTGTGTGTGTGTGTGTGTGTGTTTGTGTGTGCGTGCATCTGTGTTGTACTATGGGTAATACTGAGGTTGGAAAGAGGCACAGCACATATTCTATATAATATTTTTATACATTTTAGATGGCGGCCACAGTGGTGCAGCTGTTAGTGTTGCCACCTCACAGCAAGAGGTTCTTCGGTTCGATCCTCAGCTGGAGTGCCTTCTGTGCGGAGTCTGCATGTCCTCCTTGTAGTCGTGTGGGTTTCCTCCCACATCCCAAAGACATGCTGTAGGTGGATTGGACACTCTAAATTGGACCTAGGTGTGAGTGCATGCATGTGTGTGCTTTCTGTGGAAGGTTGGGAGTTGGGCTGGCAACTCAACACTGTAAAACTCCACTGCCAGTCATCAGTGGACAGGTGATCCACTGCGATGACCCCTAACCAGGAAAAGCTGAAAGAAGAAGAAGAAGAATTTTTATATGTTTTAGAAATGTTAGCTGCAGTCTTGAATACAGTGCTTAATTAAAGCTTTAAGAAAGGAAGGACCCAACTATATAGACAGTAACATTAAGATTACAATTGTTAGGTGAGTAATACCTGAAACAATGAATGTTTCTGTAAGAAGACCTCCTACAACTCATATGAGCTATGGAATATGACGTTTGCAGACTTATTAAAATGGGTTTAGCCCTGATGTGGTGCTTGTTTTACTGTGGAAATGTGAGTTTAGAATTCAGCTGAATGTCAAATAAGGCATTAAGGAGAAGCCATCTGGAAAGACTCACCAAGAAGAAACAATGCATGCTGTATATTAATCTACCCTAATGAAAATATCTTGTAAGCAATTAATAATTTCATAGACTCATCATCTTAAACATAAATAATCATAAAAAATAACCTTAGATGGAAATCCACTTACTTACTGCAGTACATTCTAAACATACTAGCCTGCGAGTATGTATTTGTGTGTGCATGTATATAATATATATATATATATATATATATTTTTTTTTTTTTTTGATTGTGGAACTGTTTTATGGACTTCTAACATAAGGGTTATAGAAGAAAATGCATGCACTTCCAATGAAGATTCACTCGTGATATAACTGTGTCTGCTGATATCATCTCCTTCTTTATTATACAATTGTATTTCTCAGTACTGAAATTCTAAGTAGTGCAAAACAAAAAAATGTGAGGATCATAAAACAATAACCTTGTAGTAGTTTCCTGTCATGGTAACACACATGTATTTATATCTAGCTTACCTAAGAAGGAGACATTCACTGGGCTTAGTTTTATACCTTGAAAATAATTAAAGTAATACAAGATAACTTTGAAAGAAATACATAGAATCTTAAATGAAAGCCATATTATGACTGTACTGTAGTTGCTTGTGTGTTTGCTTTTATTTTATTTTTAACTTTTTATTGTGTACTTACATTCCTTGATTGCTTTGATATGTTATTTTAGCACCCCATTGTATTTATTTAAAGCATTTTTAAGTTTCTATACAGTTTTTTTTTGTTGTATTTTTAAAAGTAACATTACTTCAATTGTGGTTACTTTTAAAGCATCTTGGCTTACAAGTGGGCAGCAGACACAAACCTAATGTAGAAATGGCCATAGTTAAAATTATACAGAAGCAAAGGGAAAATAATGTAGCCATAAATTATTACAGATACTGATTTGCTTCTTTTCACTGAACTGCACTTTTCAATAAAAAAGACTTTATGCTGTATAATGTATTGATCCAGATATTTTTATGGAAAATAAGAAGTTTACAAGTAAGCATATTATGAAATGAATAAAATACTATAGAGAATTGAGTAAGTTACAGGCAAATACATCGAATTCTGCTGAGCTTTTATAATTTAGACATTAGTTGAATATACTGTTCACTTATGTTATTTGTATTGAAGCATACAGATGCAGTTACATAGCTATTATTTCTATTGAGTCACTGTAATACATTTTAGAAAAAGAACATTGCAGTCCTGCTCCAGCATGCACATATATCATATATCATACATCATACGCACACACACACACACACACACACACACACACATACATATGTCCCATAGACACACACACACACACACACTATATATATATATATATATATATATATATATATATATATATATATATATTTATATATTTGCACAAAAATATTTATTTATTTATTTATTTATTTGTTTGTTTGTCTTTTGTTTACTGGGTTAGTCCACTGGGCTGGCAGCCTATTTTCACTGGAGACATGAGGAGAACATCTACACAACAAAAAGTAACAAAAATAAAGTTAACATTATAAGTAATGTGAATTTGTATACATAACTACATGCATTCATGCCATATATGAATATGAGTGCATAGTAACATACATTCATGTGGTAGTGGTAACATTCAGCAAAAACAATAGCTAAAAAGTACAAGATGTAGAAACCTGCAGTAAAAATGAAGATTTACAATAGGCATCAGAAAAAAAAAAACTCTTAAACATCTTTAATGACTAAACCAAGTTGGTAGAGTGGAAGAAAAAGGAGTAATAAAAAGAAGGGTTGACATAGTGGGGTGGGGAGGAAATTTTAGGGAAGTTAAGAGAGTGGAAGATGAGAAGAGTGGGGGGATATAGTAGGTAAGGAAGAGAAAGATGAGATTTAAGTACAGTATTGCTCAGTGGCAGAGTTAAGGCACCACAGTACTAGTATTTATGAAAGTTATATTAAAGTAAGGAGAGGAAAATTGTTATGGTCTAACAATTGGGTGAATATATGTTAGGTAGGGTGGTGAAAGGTGCAGGAGGCAGTTTTTCAGTTCTCTTTTAAAATGAAACAAGAATTGACTAGAATGATATTTGTTGGAAGTCTGTTCCAGGCTTGAGATATAGAGCATTTATAAAGTAATCTGCCTATTGTTTTTGTGAGGCCTTTAGGTGTCAAGTAGCAGTTGGTCAGCGCTACGGAGGGATCATGAAGGTTTGTATAGAGATAGGAGGGTGGACAGGTAGGGACAGTTTGTAAGTTTGTAGAGTAGAGAATGTATCGTCAGTAGTTGAGAAAGTTGGAGTAGTTGAAGGAATTCAAGCCACTGTAGTTGGTTAAGGCAAGGCAGTAATGGGATTTATAAGGGAAGTTACAGACAAATCTGGCTATCTGGTTATATGTTTGTACAAGTTTGGTTAACAGATTTGTATGGAGGTGGGTAAATACAAGGGAAGAATAGAGTAGGCAGGGGAGGAAGTAGGCTTGAGCTAGTGAAGTTCTTGAAGTGATGGATAAAATTGTTTTGTTCATATACAGTAAACCAAGTTTTTGATTGGTCTTTTTCATGGATTGTTGGATATGGAGGTCACATTTCAGTTGGCCATCAGTTGTAACTCCTAGATGTTTGGTATGGGAGTCAGCATGAATGATGGTTTTGTCTAGGGAAGAGAAACTGCAGGAAGTTTTAAGGTAGGCTGTAGATTTTGGAAGGAAAAGAAGAAACATAGTTTTCTTTAGGTTAAGGATGAATTGGTTATCAATTAACCAGTATTCAGTGCTGTTAAAATAAGTCTTTTTGAAGGAGTGAATGTCTGTAGGGTTGACAGGGTAATAAGAGTAGAATTGTCAGCGTACTGGATCAGAGAAGAGGTCCAGCAAATGGAGCAGAGATTATTAGTAAAGATATTAAAGAGAAGGGGGCCTAGAATGGATCCTTGAGGTACACCTGTTTGGATAGGTAGGAAAGGTGAGCAGAAGGTCTGTCATCTGTTGTTAAGATAACTAGAGAACCAGAGAGTAGTCAATGCAGAGAGCTTGAGTTCAGATAGTTTAGTAAAAAGCTTAGGGTGGGGGGAAGTGTCACTTTCCTTGGAGAGGCCAAAGAATAGGCATGACACCAGTTTATTATTATCTCTTACTTTTGCTATAGTCTGAGGGAAGGATAGAAGGGCTGTGAACATGGTGTGGTAGGGCTTAAATCCATGTTGAGAGATGGTGAGGAAATTTTCCTGGAGTAGATATTTAAGAAGTTATCTGTGAATGCATTTCTGTAGAACTTTTGAGAGAGGGAAGAGAATTGCTATAGGTCAGAAATTGGAAGGGTAAATGGAGTTACCTCCTCTGTGAAGTGGAATTGTATAAAAGGATTTCCAGCTTTTAGAGACTGAGGATTCTTAAATAGAATGGATGATAAGGATTGAGATGGGATATGCTATAGTATTGGCAGCATATTTGAGAAATTGTGGAGTAGGTTGTCAAAGGAAGGAGAGCAGGGTTTAAGTTTCTACAAAAGGGATTTTATATAAGCAGTGGAAACTGCTTTAAGGGAGAAGGATGAGTGGAGACAGGTGGTGGATTGAGGGTGTGTGTGATTTGTTGTTGGGAGGAGTGTGCATATAGAATCTATGACATAGTTGTTTAGTAGGGTGACGATTTTGAAGAGGTGATTTATTAGGGAAACTTTGGAGATAGAAGATTTCCCTTGATGGAGAATATTGTTCATTGTGTACCAACATTTTTTTGTGGTTTGAGGTGTGAGTAGATTGAGCTTCTAGACAGAATTTTTTCTTGTCTCAGATAATATTTTTTTTTTATTAAGGTTTCTTAGTTCTTTGAATTTAAAGAGGAATGAAAAAGATTTCAACTTTGTCCATTTTTTCCAGATAGTGTATCGAAGTTTCATAGTGGAAAGGGTATCTTTAGAGAGCCAGAGTGAGGGATTAGATTTGATATTAATTTTCCTGATGGTTGCCAGGGTGTTTAGTATGCTTAGGAAAATATAGTTAAACTCAAGAACAGCATCATTTAGAGGAAGGTTAAACAGGTGAGACCAACTGACAAAAGAGAGTTGGTTGTTGAAAGTTTCTGTGTTGAAATTGGTCAGATTGTGGCAGTCTCTATAAAGGTGGGTTTTTGAGGTTTGAGAAGATACTCTTAGTATTGAAATGTGGTGTTGATCACTTAAGAAGTCTGGTAGAGTGCTGGGATTTTGGTACTGATTAGATTTGTAAGTTAATATGTAAAATCATATACATATACATACAACACACATACATATAGATGTATAATATGCACAAATATAGATGCATACAAATATATATAATACACATACGTATTAGGTGAAATGAATACAAAAGCATTAAAGAAATTGCATGTTAAAACCTATAATGATATCATGGATCAAACAGATTACTTCAACAGAAATGAAACCAAAATATTACAATAATATATTTTAAATAAGAGCCAGCTGTCAAATTAGACCTGTCGTGGACTAAAGATAGTAAAACAATCATTCATAAAGAAGAACAAGAAGAAATTATCAATCCGTCTGGAGTCACTGTCCTGTCTTCATTAGAAAATAAGCAGTCAGCCCACACAGAAGTAAAATGCATAACTGTTTATGCCTTTCTATTCAGACTGCAAGAAAATAGATATTACACTGCAGTAGAGGCTTCTTTGGTACGTTCAAATAACTAAAATATCTCACATGTTCTTGCTACCAAACCAG
The DNA here is from genome assembly GCF_019279795.1 of Protopterus annectens. NCBI lineage: Eukaryota > Metazoa > Chordata > Ceratodontiformes > Protopteridae > Protopterus > Protopterus annectens. Next base: position 280,895,741 of record NC_056725.1, read on the forward strand.
ACGGATACTATGAACAAACAGAACAACTCCTTAAGAGTAGTTCATCTCCAAAAAAACAGAAAATTGTGTCTGATCCATCACCATTTCCTCTTTTTGTTAAACAAGGAGAATCAATTCATATTTGCTGTGCATTTTTCAGGAATACTGACATCATATGACTATGCATACTCCATCTCTGTCGACATGAATTACGAGCTATTTAATAAGGCAGTATTATGTTCTCTGACGATTAATTGTCCTGCAGCCTGACTCAAATGTCAGAGAAACATCTGGTGCTGGTACAAAAACGTAACACCATAGCACCATAATAATTGTCATTAATTCTTCTAAATAATGTTATTTACTAATATATATATATATATATATATATATATATATATATATATATATATATAAATGAATAGATATAAGTATGTATGTATATATACACACATACATACATACATACATGCACACATACATATATATGCCTCATATTTCTTTCTCTCCACACACACACACACACACACACACACACACACACACACACACACACGCACACACAAATGTATAACATCATTCAAGTTACTACAGATAAGTCCAGTTGTTGTTGCCAATGGCATACATCCCATACATGCATTGCCAGAAACGGCAGGGGGATACAAAAAAGAGGGGTGGGGAGGTCACACCATTACTGCCCCATTCCCATGAGCAAAGTGGGTAGGTGGGAAGGAACTGGCCAAGCCTCAGCTGTTTCACCAAAGTGAGAACTGTAGTACATTCAACTGTTGTTACATACCATGTCTGTCATGAAGTGGATTGGATGTGGGACAATTAGTTGGGCAAGCAAAACATGATATGTATGATATTGTTGATAGGGTTTTATTCATACTTGTATCACTTAATCATGTCATCTTTTAAAACTGCAGTAATGCTCACTTAAGAAAATTCCATGGGCCTGATTCCCAAAGACCTAATGTTAATTTAAGTGACTTATTCTGGTACAAACCAGCCCCAATTCTAAAAGACTTGCTTTCACTGTAAGTGACTTTCACCAGTGTAAGGCCTATATATAAAGCAGGCTTACATCACTGGCACGATTCCAAATGGACTCGCTGTCTATGTAAGTGACTTGCTTCAGTGTTGTACAATAGAGTAAGTCACTTACACGGACAGCATGTCATTTGGAATTGGGTCAGACTTACTCTAGTCTAAGTTATTTACACTGAGAGCAAGTCTTTCAGAATCTGGACGCATGACTTTTGCAAACTATATTCAGGCAGGAATAAAAATGTGTTATGGTCAACTTCCTTCTGCATAATAAATGCCTTTAAAAGAACCTGATGACTATGATAACAAAATATGTTAAAAAAAGAAGCATTACATAATAGCGATATGAACATTTTTTTCTTTGCCTTTGAAAAATAAATACAAACAGAAGAACAATGTATGAAAACAAATATTGAAATATATATTCCCAAGGATAAATATTGGCTTGCGGTGAAGGCTGAACTGCAGCAATAGTTTTTATTGATATGTGTTCAATAAAATGATCAGGTATAAAACATTTTGCAAATGGAAATTAAGACAACACTTTGGAGCAATCATTGCATAAGAATTAAGGCTTCTGGACAATCTAGTAGTATATTTTTTTCACATTGCTGTATGAGTGTACCAGTAAGCATGCTGCTTCTGAAAACTAGCCTTCTAGAGAACAGTGTTTTATAACCTTCTCTTCACTGAGATGCCTGCCGTCTCCTAATATGAATAGCAGGCATTCACATCAAAATGTGTAGTGCATGTTAATACTGTGGACAGGATCCAGTCATGATATGCCAAGGAGAAGAATAAAGTGTGTGTGTGTGTGTGTGTGTGTGTGTGTGTGTGTGTGTGTGTGTGTGTGTGTGTGTGTGTGTGTGTGTGTGTGTGTGCGTGTGTGTGTTTCCTTCCTGAACATGAGCCTTACCCCTTGTATCAAACACATTCAAAAATAAAGAAACAAAGAAATATACATTTCACCATCATAAAACAACAACACGTTTATGCATTCTTATTGGCATTTGCTTACTGGGTTAATTCAACTAGGCGTTAATCCTTTTTCAGGGGAGGCCTGGGGAGGAAAGCTTGGCAATATCATGTATGTTAGTGTGGTAATAAAGAGGAGTGTTTCTTATAAATATTATTTACAAGGGTAATGGAAATAATGTGAACAGTTACAAATATTAATTACTTTAAGGAACAGAATGTACTATTGAGCTAAACTTGCAGCCAATTGAGTCGAATAGCATTGCATACAATTAACAGAAACTGAAAAACATCTATGAGTGAGAAGACAAGGATACATGCCTATTGTTTTCAGGACAAACAAAAGTTTAGTACTCTGTGTAGCACAAATAATGCATGTAATAGGTATCATTGTTATATAAGCATAGGATGGAGGCGACTGTTAATATAGGCCTGGGGAAAGGGATCGATTGTGTAGCAGGAATATATTTATAATGAGTTGGAAGATGAAAGTAAGAGAGAAAAATTAGTACAGCAATGGAGATGTTTGGCCATGTTGACTAGTGGGTATCTAGATAGATGTTACATCTTGGTTTGGTGCTTGGGATCATGCAGTAACAAAGCCAAGTGTTCAACATAAACATTTTTAGTTTCAAACTAAAGGATGTTACATTATTAAGTTGCTGCAAGTAGGCTGGGAGGGAGTTCCACTTTTTGATATACAATTAGAATAGTCTTTTGATGCTGTGGATGATCTGGGAAGCACCATTGTGGTGCCCTCAGATTACTGCTTTTGTGGTGTACTTCATGGTCTGTTCCACACACACTGAAGGCATTTTGACAGGTTTGTATGTGACAAAGAATTCATGATTATGCACTATACATTACTTTATGTTGACTGGAAAGCTGAAGAAATGGAGCCCTAAAGACTATATTTCTTTAAGTTTTTGAAAGAAAGCACAAACACAGTTTGTTTCATTTCAGATGTCATACAAAATAAGCATTGATGAACCCTGCAACAATGTCACACTATTTTAGAAGTCTCACTGATAGACACTATTTTGCCACTGTAATTATCTCACCTAGTCTGATAAACCATTCATTTCAGATGTCATACACAATAAGCATTGATGGACCCTGCAACAATGTCACATGATATTTTAGAAGTCTCACTGATAGACACTATTTTGCCACTATAACTATTTCACCTAGTCTGATAATGACTGACATACCATGAGACTTAAGATACAACTATCTGCTTGTCACTTGATGCGAATGGGGAAGGTTGTTGTATGGTAAAACTGTCATCAATTCAATCTCCTTGAAGTGTTTTTGCACTGTCATACTCACTACATATGCATAATTACGAAACAATCCATTCAGAAGTAAATATGTTCACTTGTCGAGTTGCTCTTCTTAACGTAATCGTGCTTTGTTATTAGTTCCTTGCAAATTCTGTTTAGTATAGTGCTGTCGCATAAGCTGAACTTACCATAACCTTGAGTAGCATCTTACCCTCACCAAGAATGATACCACAGTATAAAGACAAAATGATCAATTTCAACATATGGCTAAAGTATTGGTGTCACTCAGAGGGGATCCAGTATCTGTCAGCCTGGGATGACATGCGCGACAAGCCACGTTGCTTAGCTAGGGACGGCTTGCATCTGTCACCCCTGGGTTTTCGAATACTGGCAAAGGCTCTTGCCACCCCCATAGTGCCTTTTTTAGGCAAGGCAGAAAAGACAAGCCCACCTCCTTAGACAACACAAGGAAAAAGAAACTAAGGGTAATGCTGCTCAATGCCAGAAGTCTAAACCTCAAGATGCATGCACTCGAGGCTCTCCTCAGTTTGGAGAATATCGCCATCTGTGCAGTAACAGAAACCTGGTTCAAGGCTCCCGAGAGCACCCCAGCACTACCAGGTTATACCTCATACCACGCTTTTCGGCTGCAAAACTCGGACCAAACCACAAGAGGAGGGGGAGTATCCATATTCATCAAAGTTACCCATACCTCCAGGTTAGTGGCACTGCAAGAAGCATCTGAGACCATCCATGTGCAACTAACAGTGGGCAAAACTGCCTTCCAGTTTGTAGCCTGCTACAGACCACCCTCCTAAACTCAGGAACCCCACTTGGCTTTCCTGAAGACACTGGAGAATATGAAGGTCTCTCCAAACACCATTATATTGGGTGACTTCAACTACCCAAACATAGACTGGGAGCACTACTCAAGCCCCTACACCCTCTCCCAATGGTTCCTAGAATTTATAAACTCAAATGCTATGGAACAACAAGAGAAGAAAACATATTGGACCTGATTATCACCAACATGGGTACTCTATGTTCTATACCTGAGGTATACCCTTCTTTAGTAAGATCTGACCATAAATTAATCACTATGGATGTCCATATCCCGTCCCCACCCCCAGCAAAGGAAACTACGGTCAATAACTTCTCGAAAGCAAACTTCACACTTCTTAGAACTTAGATGGAATCCTACAAAGCGCCCGGGCCAGTGGAAATTACGACCCAAACCACAGAATCCCTTACAAATGCATTCTATGGATACTTACAGGAATGCATGGATCGTGCTATCCAAACACAAAACCAAGACACACTCCTCCAAAGGCAGGAGACCTGTCTGGTGGAACCCAGCCATAAATAGGCAATACAACAGGAGGAGGAAGTTACTACAGGATAGTGCAAAATCCCAAAAAGGGAAGGCAACTCTGATCAGTACTAGCAAGAAACTACGATCCCTCATAAAGGCATCCAAGGCTAGCTTTGAAAGAAAAATTGCACAAGACGCTAAAGGTAATCATAAGGCCTTCTTTAGTTATGTGAGGAACTTGGGTGGAAACTCCCAGATATGCTCTGAGTTAGTGCAAAATGACAAAAAATACACTGAACCCACAGATATTGCCAACATCCTGGCAGACAGGTTCAGTGCAAACTTCTTCCCCCCTTCTCTCCCAAATGTGCAAATGACTATCCCAACAAAGTGTAGCCCCCCTGACATCACAGATGCATAGGTGAGAGATGCCCTCTCCAAAGCAAAAAACACAGCATCTATGGGACCAGACCGTGTCCCAGGCTGCGTTTTACAAGAGCTCCAAAAATAACTGAACCCTCACTTAAAATCACTGTTCAGTCTCAGCCTTACAACAGGATATGTACCCAAAGAATGGCGTACAGCAACAGTGGTCCCACTCCATAAAGGTGGTGCCACAATGGACTATCACCCTATAAGCCTGACTAGTCTAGTCTGCAAAGCTATGGAGCGTATCATCATGGAACTCATAAACAAAGACATTGAGAACCTCCAAACATTGGATCCTACACAATTCGGCTTTGTTAAGGGCAGATCTTGCCTCTTGAACCTGGTTTACTTCTTTGAAACAGTCACCAAGGCCATAGATGAAGGGAAGGTAGTCCACACAGCCTACCTTGACCTCACAAAAGCCTTCGACACAATACCCCACTCGGGCATCATAAATAAGCTCACCAACTTAAATATCAAACCCTATGTCACAAGATGGGTTGCAAACTGGCTTAGGGATAGAACCCACATGGTCAGAATTGCAGGTGCCATGTCAGACTCTAAACCAGTTACAAGTGGTGTCCCACAAGGCTCAGTCCTGGGACCTCTCTTTGTTCGGTATATATTTCTCTGAGGTACAGGCTAACACAGGAGGACTTTGGCTGACCAAGTTCACAGACAAATGCAAACTGGGGGCCATAATCAACTCGTCGACTGACACAAGCATCCTCCAAAATGGTCTCACAGAGACAGATGCCAGAGCCATGACCTGAAGCTAAGTCCCAAAAAGTGCATAGTCATCCCCTTTGGGAAAAACAAAGTGCCCACAAATTGCCACATAGGTGGTAATCCATTAAGTACGGAAAAAGTAATTAGGGATCTGTGGACCCATGTAGATAGTAATCTTTCCTTTAACAATCACATTGCCAAAGTGGTTAGAAGGACCTTCTATGTAGCCCACCTTATCATGAAAGAGTTCACATCTAGATCAAGAGAGGTCATTGTGTCCCTCTACTCATCACTCATCAGGCCCATAATTGAATACAATGCCCCATTTGGGATGTACCTTACCCGACACGTGCAACAACTAGAAAGACCCCAAAAGTACCTCACCAAGAGGATTAAGGGACTCAAGCAGATGCCCTATGCAGTTAGACTAAAGAAACTCCAGCTCTGCTTAGTTGCTTACCACCTACTCAGAGGTGATCTGTGCCTGACGTATAAAGCCATGTCCAACCCAGAATTAATGGACATGCTCCACCTCAGGAAATCCAAATCCCTTAGAGCTACACGCTCCAGTGACTTAAACCTCAGCACAGAAATAAATAGGACATGCTGGAGAGACAGATTCCTATCCCAGAGGCTCCCCTCACACAGGAACAAAATCCCAATCCATGTTAGACAGAGCCCCTCAATGACCCTCTTCAAGAAGAATCTTGACGATTGGATGGGAGACCGTAGATTTACCCCTGGGATCTCCTCTGTGTCACTGCTAGACAGGGGCACTTTAAACTAACCTTACATGGGCTATCTTCTGTGACCTACTATACTGAGGCACAGTCATCAAATCTAAAAGGGTAGCGAAAGCCAAACACACTCTGGCTAGGCTTGTAAATGCCCTAGGGCAGATAGCCTAGTATCTACTTATGAACCTATGAACCTACCTATGTTTGAATGATCACTGCTTCAGTAGCCTTAGCTATATGGGTTATATCCTGCCAAGGATATAGCAGCCAACCAGTTTACAAATATTCAGATCACCTTCCATACGTCCAAACTGTCAAAAAACTTCAACTGAGATGGCTAAAAGACACATTTGGGCACAAAACCCTTCGGAGCTTTCTTGGCAGCAGAGACAGGGAGGCTGAGCCCTGAAAAAACACTGATAGAAATAACAAAAAATAAATGTCCATACACTGGCATAAAAAACACACCAAAAGACAAGAAGGATGGAGGGGATGGCTCCTGCAGCAGTGACCATCCCAACATCTATTGTTATGGCAAGTTCAACTTAGACAACTGTATTATGTTCCTCATATTGATCCCTGCAGCACTAGCCTTAGCGATAAGAGTAGATTGTCCTAGCTAACTATATTTGGGAGGTGGAAGGAGATGGGTTCAGGAGCCTTGGCAAATGTTCCTAGCAAAGCATGATCTAGACCAAGACAAGAATTAGGCTTAAAGTGCGTTATAAAACTGCATACAGAGGACCAAGTAGCAGCTTCTAGAATTCTTCTAGAGTCCAGCCCTTTCCAAAAATCCATAGATGAAATCAAGGGCTCTACATTAGAACACTGAAACACTGAATATCAAACGGCCTAAAAGCCAAAAATGCCCAGACCTTGAACTTGCTATTGTGGGGGGCTATGCCCCCGCCGCTAATTATATATACCAACTCCGAGATTGCACTACAGTGAAGAAAGGGCAAATATTCCAATCTTCACTGTACTGTGATCTTACAAAAAGCACATTGAGGTCCAGCATTTTCATCTTCTAGGCCGTTTGCTATTTAGTGTCCTTGATTTCATAATAGGAACCCAAGGTCAAGGCAAGGCCTTGGTAGAGTGGGTGTTGACTCTGCGTGGAGTAGATTTGTCATGGTGAGTATCACAAAAGTTCCAGTCTGATTTAACACAGGTTGTCCCTTGTTCTTACCTTCACAAGAAATAAAAAAATTGATCTGAAGATCTGAAAGATTTACTTCTGTCAAGCAGAGCTTGATCTTGGTCAGATGGGGCCCTAGGTAGGGTAAAGCACTGGGGACTACTAGACACACACACACACACACACACACACACACACACACACACACACACACACACATACATGTTCTCTTGGAATCCCAGCTGCCACAAAAGATCTCTCACCCGAGAGACTCCTGACATTTTAAAAAAGACAAGTCACCTAAATGTGGAAAAATGTGGATAACCTCTATCCTTCAATGAGCTTTGATTGCAGCTAGGCACTTTGTGAAATCTATGTAGGGATGGCTTAAAGTCCATAAGGGAAGGCAGAGAACTGATAATATAATCCAGATACACAGTACCTTAAGAAACCCCTGAAGTCTGGATGAAAGGGATGTCATGCTGAGCATCTGTTAAGTTTAGTGTTACCAGGAAATTTGAAAAAGGATGAATAGGCAACAGGTTGTGAAGTGACATCATTTTAAATTTGAGAACTATCACAAACCGGTTTAAGGAAGAAAGATCTGGAACTGGTCTACAGGCTTTTTCTTTCTTTAGCACTAAAATAATACTTGAATAAAACCCTCATCTGGGAAGGAGGAACTGGTTCTATCTTCCATTGGGATAGCATGGGATGAAAAAAAGTGGAAACAAAAGAGTCTGTACTGCAGGATGAGGAATGCCCCCTGGAAAGGAGGAATTTCCTCTCACTGTCATCTGTATCCCTGATGAATGATTTTCAGAACCCATTTGTTTGAAACAATTGGTTGCCAAAGAGAAAAATGAAGATTCAGATTTCTCTTTAAAACAGCAGAAACTAAGTTATTTAAAACACTTTTTTCTTCACAAGAAGAAATTGTAGATAAACATGTCACATACTTTCACAATATGTCAGAACAAACTTTACCATTCGAGCCTGATAATTTAAAATTCTGAAAATCAAATTTGCAGTGTGTACACAGTTTTCTTATGCCTATCAATAAATGTTCCCATCCTTATTAGAAAGTGTAGGATTGGAATTAACTAAGTGCTTAGCAGCAGCAGAAAAAAACTAAGGCTATAGCTGCTGCATCAGATTTGGGAATGGTGTATAAACATGTAAAGGAATGAGGAACTTTATACATCCTCTCTGACTTTAAGGGACAGCTGGCTGTCTATCAGAAAAACTGCAGGCAGCAAGATATAGATCATCTAAAGCATTCAGGAGAGGTGGAAGGGACAAACAATATGCTATCAGTTAATTTGTACTACTTCCAAACTGACAGAAAAAATGAGTACCCAATTAAAAATACATTACAGTCTCGAGACAGTCCATTCAAACACCACACTCCTAGCTTTAAAATAACTTTCCTGAATAGGAAAATAATAAAACATCACTAAATATTAGAAAAAGGAAGTATTTTTTTTTCCCAAATGGGAACATATATACCTAGCAAAGGAAAGTTTCAGAGGAGCATACTCTTCTCCGGCAGTAATGTTCTGAAGGGCTTTCTACCCAAGCTTATCTATTACTCAGGTCATGTCACGTTGCTTGACAGTTTGGGCTCATGAAAGGTGCTGTGAAGTTCTGGAAGCTCGACAATTTTTATATCCTTGGCAGAATATAATCCCTATAGCTAAGACTACTGCAGTAGTAATCAATATGAAGAACATGGTATGTACTTCCAGATAACTTTAGTATATTATCCTCTAATTTACATATTTCTGACAAGTGATGTAATGGCAACTTTTGCAATTCTCCAGTAAGAAATATTGTAACTTATTAGAAAATCAGATGCATTTCTTATTTGTGTGATACATAACTCAATGTCTTATTACCTAACTTCTGCTGCTAGAGTGAAATTGTCACCTCTAGGGAAAAGCATCTAATTGAATAATTCTAGCAAGCCATAGAGAGCAAAGTAATTATGTGTCAGACTACAGATTAGCATTACTTTCCAAAATACAGATACATTTACTAGGAAAAAGAAATACATTTAGTTTTTGAACTCACTGAGGTGTTACTAGGAATAAATGTTCTTTTCCACATAATGTGCTGTTATAATGCATTTAATATTCAGGGTACTATTTGCTGCAATTTTTTTTATTAATTCATTCATTTGATCTTTTATTCTTTGCATATTTATTTGTTTATGTGCATGTTAGTTTATTTAATTACGTAAAATAGAATGGATCTCCAAGGCCCTTTTTCTGCTGGGATCTACTATATTAATATATTAATAAAGTGCAAAGTTAAAATCAAACATTAAGGGTGCCAATTGGAATAATCGTGAGAAGATATCACACACACACACACACACACACACACACACACACACACACACACACACACACACACACACACACACACACACACACACACACATAACAACAATAAATACAGAGGCCCGTCAGTTACAGCAAGAACAGTGATAAAAAATATGTATTTATTTATTTATTCATTTCTTATTTATTGACATTTGGTGACCAGGAAAGTATTCAGCAGGAGGAATGGTGATAGATTTAAAGAGCACATCAAATAATTAATTGAGTAGTGATTAAAGTACCAGTTAATGGAAGGATGATTTATTAGGGATTAATGAGATATGTTACACAGAGAAGTAATAATGATTAATACAGACCGGGTAAGAGAATAACTTCAAAAACCCATCTGATTGTCTCTGTATTCCACATTTATTCTGGGTGCTGTATGATATATATGATGTGATGGGAAATCCTGCCGTTCTTTCCAGCCCACTGTGTTGGGGCAAAGCATCCACTGTGGTGCTGGTGACCTGGGTGGGATCAGTTAGCTACCTGAGTGGGGTAGGCTTCTGTGGCTGATAGGAAGCTTACATACATGGGAGGGAGGGCATGGATTCTACAGTACCACTATCTCAGAGGCTGAAGAGCATCACTAGCTCCTCACAATAGTTACTTGTATACAGAGAATATGGTAGACAGCAAAGCAAGATGCTGAGATGCACTCTTGAGAGTGTATATACATAATTGCACACTTCTTTTCTGAGGGAAGTTCAGTCAATACAGATAAAGCCTTACAAACGGTAGTGTATGATGCAATGCTCGGATTTCTTGGCCTCTTATCCCTCCCCTTGAAGATGGCAGAGGGAGAAGATAGGCATCAATCCTTTCAGACAGTCATCCTGACAAAAAAATGACAAAATAACTACATACATATGGAAAATAAATAAATAAATAGATAAATAAATAACTAAACATATTCTTTTTTTAAAACTTAAAACTGCATTTTTTGTCATTTTTTTTCCATTCTCCTCAGAGAATAAAAAAGTTGTGACTCAACATGATTTTCAGTTTATCCCCATCCTTATTGTATTTTTAGTGTAAGAAATTATAGGAAAAGTGGCACCGGAAAGGGTAATATTTCTTCATTACAGCCATAGTTTAGATTTTACAGTTGAATCATATAGAAATGATTATACAACAATTTTCCCATGGAAAACCATCTGACAACTTTTGATTCCACTAGTTTATAGTTAGAATTTGGTAGTCATCAATATTATTAAAGCACTTACTGAAATATTAGATATTTTCTAAAACTGGATGATAATAATAATAATAATAATAATAATAATAATAATAATAATAATAATAATAATAATAATAATAACACAAAATGATTTAAAAGTACAGAATACTGTAAACTGTAAGTTATCAGTGAAATATTTTTATCCAGATCTATCATCATAACCAGCTTATTATGTGTTCAAGATATTGATGGCAAAAAATTCCCCGGAAGAGCAAAGCACAAGAGGTGAATCTGTTGGCATCCATTTGGTAACACATAACAAAAGGTTATAATTGGTGAGACCTAATAATAATATTTTTTGTAGTGCATAGCGCTTTATCAGGACTATGCACCTCCAGTTACAGAAGATAAAAAAGATGTAGGTGTACAAAGTTGTTTTTTTCTTTTTTAGCAGCTTTCAAAGCATGTAAAGAAATTAACACTTAAAACAAACTGCAGCATCCCTCTCAATTTCTTTGTTTAAGAGTTTTATACAAATTCAAAAATAATGAGGGGGCAGTGACAAAGGGTCAAAGCCAAGTTCAATTTTATACTATTGCTTTAGTTCACTTATAAAGTAAATAGCACAATATGTTTTGCCTCAACGTGCATTTTCTGAACATTAAGATTTTTCAAACTGTAATGTCTGAATCTTTTGTGATTTACCAGAAAAAAAACATTTTTTTTCCAAGGCACAAGACAAGGCAAGACAAAACAAGGAAAATACAGCGACATTCTTCAAAATCAAGGACAGATGAGAGATATGAGACAACAGCCAGAAATAAAGTAGAACTAAAGGTTTTAAAAGCTGGTAGACACTTTGTTCTTCCACAGTTTTTTTTCTTGTAAGTATGGCAAAGTGACGTTCTAACAGCTTTTGCCCCGGTCCCCTACAATAAACACACATCACACCAAATGGCATTTGATGGCCTTTATTAAACTTCCATAAACACAATTTCATTAACCAATAGTATTTGTTAATTACAACATGAACATAGTATAGTTGATTCTATTCACAGCATAACATTCATGTAACTGTTAACTTGGGCAGCGTGCCTCGCTCATCCTGACACAATAAGCAGCATCCTTACCTCCATTCACTTATTTTACTTATTATGCAGAGTCCGAATGCTCACTTTCCTTTACCAACTCATTGAAATGAACATCACACACCAGAAGGGGAACAAAAGAGGGCAAACGTGGCCCTCTTCTCCATCCACAAGACTGACCAGCCTGTTCCCCCTCCGTCCTACAAAAACTTCCAACAACCTAACCACATCTAAAAGAGGTTAAGCCAAACATCATTTGATGTACTCCTTTCTCTCTGACTAAAGCAAAGTGGATCTTTGTCATCACCTCTTAAAGCCCTCATAAATAGCACAAGCAGCCAATTGCCTAAACGGATGAAATTAAACCATTGATCCCTCTTTAATACTAAAATAACCATAACTGTGTCTAACATCTGTATATTAACTAAACTCACACTTATCCTAACTACCAATAGTAACTTTGTAATGATTCCAGGGTCATTCTCTGCCAAATGCATCACCAGAACAGTAAACCCAATGCCACATGAAACCACACAAGGGCAATTGCATACCATCATGGCTAACTGTAGCCCTTTTTTCACCATCCAACTTATATAATAATGACCAAAAATTAAATTTCTATTCAAAATCAATTTAACAGCATTCTGCCATCACACCAGCTATCCAGTATAAGCCAAAAGACATTTAATGACCATCATAGCATTTGCTGATCAACAAACCATCCTCTGAATTACTTCAGTATGTCCATAAAATAAATGCCACATGAACATTAGACCAATGAGCCTCCCTTTGCCAATGTTTACCTTCACAAAATCATATCTTGTCAATAACCAATGCCTGTCAATCTTCACATTATTGAACCTTTCCCGACCTTTCAAAGCAATGAACCATCTACCAAGAGTTAGTAAGTTCACATAACCTTGTCATCCATGTAACTATATTACAAACAGCTAAATCCTCCTTGACCAGTTAACTGCCTTACCTTGTTCCCAAGCCTGACAAGTAAGTAAATCTTTCCCACCAACTCCTTCCCACAGGCAGCTGCAACACAAATTTAACCAATCTGGCAATGTCCTACCATATGCCTTCCTCACATTTGAAACAAATGCAAATCTCCATAAATAACCCTGTCCATTTGTCAAAAGACCATCCCAACAAAATGGTCCTGAAGGCATCACAATGGTAAAACAATGCACTAACTTATTAATCCACACCCAAAATGACCCATGTAAACTGGCCGACATTCAACGTCAGAAGCCCAAAAGCTGAACATCCTTAATCCACTGCTTGTCCTTAGCTTCCCCTTGAAGCTTTTCTTTCCATGTGTTATCTTTGCATCTGGTAAAGAATTAAAATATAGCCTACATCTGCAAGGAATCTGCAGAACGATGCCTTGCTTAAGTCTTCTAATGCCTGCATAAACAACAAAGCACCCAGTTGCTCACATATCCCCAAAAATACCCGCATACTTTCAATGCTCCATCAAAACCTACCTACTTTAAAAGTCCTACATATACTGAACCACATTCTGTCAGCCCAAAGCACAAATCCAATGGTACATATGTTACTGACTCTAAAAACCTTAGCATGGTATGTGACATTAGCAGTATCTACTATAGGGACAGATTTGTCATACAGAAGATACCACACCTTTGGAACAAACTCCTACATCCTGTCAAACAGAAAACCTCATCGGCCCTCCACAAACATAATTTAAACAACTGGATGGGTAACTGTAAATTCACCCCAAGAGTTCCATCCATATCAACAGCAATAGGTGCTGCATATGGAAAGAGGCATTGAACATGTCTAGCTTGTACGAGCCCTAAAGCCATAGACTACTAACTTTCTATGAGCTTATGACTGTTGTAACTCCACCCCCACCTACAGAAACTCCAGACTCCCCATAAACAATCCCCAACCTTGCTTTATCTTGCCCCAAATATACCGCCTTCTCACTTAACCCACAGTACCTCAAACCACACCAACTCTGATATACCTTAATGAACCCTGAATAAAGTAAGATTATCTTCAACCTGATTGTGTACCACTCCAGCAAGTGGAACATCCACCCCAACAGAATCCATAACCTTTCAACTCCCATTCCTTTAGGCCACTGACTGTTGCTTTGCACACCACCATCTGTGACCTCATTGTGCACCAGTCTGTTGACCGGGACAGCCACTGCAACAGTCTCTGACACCTTTCAAGCCCATTTCCTTCAGGCCACCATTCTGATACCCACTCTGCACTACACCACCTACAAAAGAAAGGAAAACTGTAAATTCTTGGCATACAAATAAACAAAACTCCTTAATGACAACAATAAGCCCTGCCAGAGGCCTACCCTGTTCATCAACTGCACAGCCGCTACACTGGCCCACATCCCCCATCCCCAAGAGAGTGCAGCCTTGGCAGCTCCATCCCTGTGTTGCTTTGTTCTACAAGTGTCCCTAATGCAACATGCACACAGCAATGACAGTAAGTTGCCTAAAACAATGAGTGAACCTCTGTAACATACCCATACTTCTCAGGTGTACTGCATCTCAAGGAACATTCCTTATTTAGTGTCATAACCGTTCATGTTCAAACTGAATCATTATGTCTTAAAAGGCCTATTCTATAAATACAATAATCACCTGTTAACTGTCCTATGAGAATGTAGTTAAAGCTGTTAATGAGGCATTAAAAAAGCATTCCATCTTTTGCCCAGACACTGGATTTATGACAAAATCGTACCGAGGAAAGGAGTACAGGAAAATGGAGTAATGTACCCAGGCATACTTCTCAACTGTCCAGGTTTTCGCAGAATGTCCAGATTTTTGCCACACATTTTTTTGTCTGTTCCTCATTAAATTTGTGGTCTTCTGGCAAATCATGGAGGATTGAAGTCAATAAATAATGACTTACATTTGAATTTTAGACTTTATATCTTTCAAAAATTGAATATTAACACAATTGATGTTATTCTAACAACATTATAAGTTTCTAAGAGCAATATTTAAAATGTGATCCTATTTTTGGAAATGTGCCCCCCCCCCATTATTTTATGCTTCGTCCAGATTTCTTGGGTGGAGAGGTTAAGAGGTATTCCCAGCATTGTTCAGTTTAACTTGTAAAATTATCCAAAGCTTATATTATGATGCAACATTTAATTGTACAAAGTGAGCACAGAAAGTTTTGTGTCCAGTCTACAGGGTCTGTTTCCTTCCACCTACATTTACTCACTGTATAAATCTGAGAATGTTAGTTAACCAGACAGTGATTCAGGGTTGCTCTTGAACAGAAAATACTTTTGCTAGTGTCTTCTGGGCAAGGAGAAGGATGTTCTATCTATAATCATCCTTTCTCCCTTCCCCTCAAAGACTACCTTCAGTATGGGCATGCGCAACTGACAGCCATCAGTCATGGCACCACAAAACCCACAAAGAAGCTCCTATGAACCGATGAAACCCCAAAGCTATGAAGTCCAATATGAAGCCATTCAGGGAAAATCTGGGCAGTTACAAGCATACCTTCCAACCTCTCATCGTAAAATCCGGACACAGCTTTAAATAAAATTGTGACAAAGACAGAGAGAGAAAGAGAAGAAAGAAATTGCTTCCACAAACTTAGAAAGCTGATATAGCAACAGAACTTTGCCCGAAGAATGCAAAGTCCAAAACTCAAATTCCCATCATTTCTGAACTCCATTCTTTAAAACATTTGCCACCAACATGCCATAAATCCACAATGCTACCAAAACGAACAATATTTATGCAGCTAAACTGTGGCCATTCTGTGAAAGTCTGCAGTTGGAAGGAAACTACTTGCAAAACCCCTATTTGGAATGTGCGCCATATCCAAAAGCCAAAACCTGGACATTCCACAAAACTCTGCACAGTTGAAAGGCACGGACTCACGTAGGAGACATTCACTATAAAACAAAATATAGCACAACTTCCATTGCCAACACAATCCCCTACTGCTTCAACTAGTTACATCATTATGGGACCAACTATCATCATGGTGCCACCTCCAACCTGGGCCAAAGCTGTACCCAGCAGCGCCTATCAGCTTCCCACTCTCCAAGATGGACACAACAACCAGAATACCTTTAATACATCCATAACTAACAGAAAGTTCACCACACCAATCAGTAAGATAGCTAGGACCTTCAAAAATCCATTTGAAAAGTGATAGAGTTAAAATCTTAAACCAAACAACCAAATACATGTGCAATTTACAATCACATCCCTCACACCACTACCAGAAAATGTTCACTGGCCAAGACCATGGCTGAGCCCACTGCTGAACCAAGCAGATACACATTTCCTAGGCAATTCCACAGTAGCACCGCTGATTCAACAGCCCAGCCACAACTGCACATGCACAGCAACAAACTGTCAGTTGCAACTGCCTCCCAGTCTGCAAGCAGCCCCAGAACCACCAGTCTCACAAACCGCACAACCACCAACGAAAACCAAAAGTAGGGACAAACTTTTTTGCTAATATTTCCCAAAACAAAACATTATTTAACAGAATATCTAAAGGACTTGCCTCATCATAGTTTTTTCTTAATGCAGTTTATACACTCATCTATTGCCCTATTCATCTACATGCTGCAAGGATGGCATCTGTTAATGAATTTATCTCAGGAAACATTTTAGTTATACTTGCTTTGCTTCTGTCCAACAAATGAACATCATTGCTGCTCTGAAAACTCAGAATGATGCCAGAACAAGAAGCTCTGTGCTAGCAAGCTTCCTCTGAAGAATGTGTACTCTGAAACTAAACTGTATGCCAGCATCCAATAAAGCCAGTGACCCACCAGAAAAACCACACCGCACCCCGCAGTGACCAACAACCATAATCACAGGCCGAACCATGACAGAGAGAGAGAGAGAGAGACAGAAAAAAAAAGAACTCAACTGCACCAACCCCCATGGCTATAATGGTCCCCCATTGCTACTGTGCATGCATACAAACACCACCCCCAGCAACTCCAAGCAGACAAACATCAGCTCCACACAGTCCACAAAAGGACTCACAGCCCGAGAAAAATTATACCACCAATGAATCTAAACAAAACAGACACCATGCTTGAGAGTATACACCACCTGCAAGGAACCAGACTCACAATGCACCTATTGTGGCTGTCACACTACCCCAACAAAAAAGAGATGCCATAACACTTGCTAAGACTACAGTCATGTGGAATCAACATCTCAATCACTCATCGCAATCATGTGGAATCAACAGCTGAATGACTCGCTGCCTGAAGAACCCATGGCTAAACCAACACACTTCCACAACTCGAAACATCACCCTGATCCTAAACCACAAATGAAATTGAAAACCATCGACCAACCAACTTTAAATCCAACACAACCCTCCTAATATGAACCAGCTTGCCCTCTAGTAGTTACCTGAGACCTACCTTCACACAAAAGTACCTACAGGTCGTCATGGACGTAACACTTGCTGCAGAAAGTCCATGCCAAAATATGATTCCTTACCCAGTTACACTTACATACAACCCAATAAGCCCCTCCCTACCCTTACCTTATTTACTTCCAATCATCCTTCAGTCCCACTTAACCGTTTCATCCACCCCACTTCCCCTACTCTCTTAATTCCCACTAGTATTTTTATGTAAACACCCACCTGAAGATTTCCCTGGACAAACCTTATTTAAAAGCTATTTTTTCCTTCTGCTGCTGCTCTTGACAGCAGGCACTTTTAGCTTTAGTGTGCTAAGTGATCTGCAGTGTTAACAATACTTAGATGTTCTTATTAAGCTTGCATTAAGCATCCCTAAGCACTGTTAAAATCTGGTTTCATGCTAGAGATGCTGTTCACAACTGTAATCTTTTCCTGATTTGGGAATGTAAATGTGGCAGTCCCTGTATTACCAGAGTTTTGTCTAGATCCAAAACTTAATATGCCACATTTTGCCCCATTACTCACTTGGTGATGTTAATGTGGTGCAAAGTGAACTATCACCTGCTACACTTGTTATGAGTGTTTTAACTTACAGTCGTCAACAAACCTGTGTATACCTGAATAACCACTGAAAAGCAACAGAAAAAAAAAAAAAAAAAAAAATATAAATATTTACTTGTGGAGTTTGGCAATATTTTATTAGCACATGGTGGCAGGGATTGCTTTGTAGGGTATTTTGATTTATACCGATTCCTTAATAATACTACAGTTACTTCGAAAACTAAGAAATGTAGACTCAATCAAGACACAATTTTAACTATTTTTTTAATGAATGGCTACACAGTGATACAGAAGAAGAACTAAAAAGAAAGAAAATATTGTTAGAGAAGAGTCATGTCAGAAACCTTGAAAAAAAATCTCATCCCTACCTTCAAAAGTGGTAACGGGCAAAGTGTTGGCAATAACCAATTTATCAATACTCACTTATCCATATACTGTTCAAGAGAAAGACCAGCCTCAGCAATCTCAACTTACTTTTTGTAACAAAGTAAATTCACAAACGGAACGTGTTTTGTACCCAAACATAGTACTCACAGAATCATTACTAAATGGTTTTGAGTAGATTTCCTAAATCTTGGACAAAGACTTTACACAGTAGACATATTCCTTAATCTTCCCTGTGTATTTGATCTTATTGATGACAAAGGGATTGCTTAACAGCCAACCCAATGTTGTACACTAGTACTGTAATGTTTCCTAGGTAATCAATAAAAAAGCATATAGTTTCATGGCATATAAGTGACAAGTATAGGTGTTTCCAACGGATCTATTTTAGGTACCTTCCTATTCCTGGTGTATAACATTATGCTACACATAACAACAAAAGCAAAATACTCCAAGATGATGCCACCTTTACACTGATAGGTATGATATTCTGCCATGTGAATTGATGATATTGTTGCCTTCCCTTACTGTGCAGTATGCTGATTTGCAATAAAATGGTCATTTACTTTATTAAGATATGTCATAATGGTACAATTACAGCCAGCCCAAACTTTCTTAACAGAATAAGTGGTCCAAGCAAACAACTAGAGGGTTGGAAAAACCCATTAATGTCCGTAAGATTTATTTTGAAAAGTACATCAATATAATTATAAAAGAAACTAATTGGCGATTTGATGTATAAACTGAGTACAATAGCACCATAAACCAGGCAGATATTAGCTCAGGTTCTTCACGTATCCTAACTCCTATAAGTTACCCACACTAAAGGATATCTTGATAAATGTTTCTCAGACAAATCTGCTACTGTACACTGTGCAATTACCAAGTATGTGCCTTTATATATATATATATATATATATATATATACTGTTATGCCACACAAAACAAAATGAACTGAAAATAATGCTGTATGAACAGCAAGCATTCGGTCAGAAAATACTACATCAAAAAACATAACCCAAATTTATCAAAACTAATTATTTTGTGCTGACTAAAACTGAACTTTTTTCCTCATATTAGAAGCAACTACATATCCCAAACATATGCTAAAACCAGACAGTGTTTCTAGTTATTTTTTACTTTTAGCCAGGAATGAACTTTCTCTTTCAATGTAATTTGCAGCAGTGCTTTCAGTCAACAAAACAAAATGTCTTTATTCTTACTTTCTAGTAAGGTAATAATGGCTGCTTTAAACACTGACCGGCCTGCCTCTTCTGTTGAATTATACAAGCAGCTTAAGTCATTTATTTCAGCATACAAGATGAATTATTCAAATTACTTTTTAGGATCATTTGCATATGTACAACTATTTATGCTAATCTCAAATTTTGCCTGTATATATTACTGATGTTCTGTTCTGCTCATAGTACTTTTCCTATCTTTGATTATACTTTTGCTTTTCTATCACAAACAGGTTTCCAAATGGGCTTTTTTCCCCAACATGACCAACTGACTAAGAAAACATGACTGAAAGAAATTGATAATTATCCCCATGACAGACCCTTGTACTTGTAAGCCAGTAATATGCAAAGAAAACAAATTGAGAAAACTGACTGAAGGTCCACAGAGTACAAAAAAATCTTTAGCGAAAAAAACAATGTAGACCACCACAATCCTTCGATAAAACAGTAATTTAATATGACAAGGCAACATTCAACAAGCAGTTTTTAACACAGATAAGCGCTTTCAGGCTCTGCCCTTCTTCAGATGAAATAAAAACAATCTTAGTCACATTTAAATGCCTAATTCAAAACAGTTTCCAACCAATCAAAATTTATACTGCACCCTTCTATCTTTGAGAGCAGGTTTCATAGGACAAATTCATTTAGTCCTGGTGTCCTATGGGCTAAAAGCTCAATTATCCACTTTGCTTCTTCTCTCTCAGTGGCATCTACTAAGCTACCCTTTCTTATACTAGGAAATACATTTGCAATAGCTCTAAATTTAAACTGATGGTCATTATTTACTTCTATATGTTTATAAAGTGCATTGTGCATATTTCTGGTTCTTATGCATGAAAGATGTTGCAAAATTCTAACTTTAAACATATTATTTGTTTTTCCCACGTAAAATGCTTTGCATTGCTGACACTCAGCTAAATAAATTATATTCTTTGTTCTACAATTGGCTTTTGCTTTAAAATCAAATAATTTCCCTGTTACTGGATGCTTAAAAACAATCTCTTTATTAATACAGTGACATGCCTTGCATAGCCCACATGGTTTTGTACCTACTTGACAAATGGAACTTTTCTTGTGGTTACTCTTTTCTTGTGTTAAAATGTCTTTCAGATTTTTATTTCTTCTAAATCCAAATTTGAGTTCTATCCCTACTATTTCTTTTATTTTATCATCAGATAAAAGTATATGCCAATTTTTCTTGATAATGTCACATACACCATGTATATTACTACTATACGTGAATGTCATTCTATTAAATGCAAATTTATGGCCATGTTGCTCTTCTGATGAAATTGTCTTAAATGAAGATACAGATTTTCTATGTATATCACCCTGACTTAATTCACTTACTATTAACCTCTCATTGTAACCTCTATTTTTAAAAATATGTTCCATATTCATCAATTCTTCCTCAAAATCACTATCTTTAGTACAAAGCCTTGAGGCTCTACTTACCTGACCCCTTATTATATTCTTATATATATGTCTGGGGTGCATACTATCATAAGTAAGTAAATTATTTTTCCAGCATTCTTTTCGAAACAAGGAAGTAACAAAGCCAGATCTTTCTTTTTTAATTCTGACATCCAGAAAATCTATAGCTTCATCTGAGCATGTGAGAGAAAATTTGAAAAAAGTTGTGGTATGTTCCAAATATTCTATGAAAAGTACTAGTTCTCTCTTTTCCCCTTCCCATAAAATAAAAACATCGTCCACAAAATGTCTATAAAGAAATAGATGCTTTTTCCATCTGTTTTGGCCCCCTAGCACAAAACATCTCTCCCAAAATGACAAAACCAAATTTGCATATGTATTAGCACAGGGGGTGCCCATGGCTACCCCCTGTGTTTGTCTATATACATTGTCATTGCATATGAATACATTGTTAGATAAACCAAATTCAAGCATTTTCTTATTGTAAATAATTTCCTGTCATCTGATTCACCCATTTCTTTGCATAGTTCACAAACAGCATTCATGCCATATTCATTTTCTATCACTGTAAACAAATTTACAACGTCTAAGGTGACCATTAATACTTCTTTTCCACATATATCAACATTTTTTATGGTTTCCAAAAATTGTTGTGTATCTTTCAAAATTTCTATTATTCTTGTTGTATATGGTTTTAAAGTATATTCTAACCAAATAGATAAATTTTCAGTTACCCATTTTCTACCTGAGACTATCGGTCTCAGTGGGGGATCTTTATAATTTTTATGTAACTTGGGTAGTGCTTTGAAAATAGGTGTTACCGGATATTCTATTAATAGAAATTCACTAAGATCTTGGTCTATAGTATTGTTATCCAACATACATTTAATACTGTTATGAACTCCTATTATGATGTTGTTGAGTTCTAATGGACTAATTTTCAAGTAGGTATTACCTTCTATTAATAAATTATTTAATTTAAAATAATAATCATCCTTATTTAATATAACAACCGCTCCACCTTTATCTGCCTGTTTTATTATGATATTATCATTGTTCTGTAAATTTATTAATGCTTGTTTTTGTGTATTTGTTAAATTAAAATATTTCTGATTTTTACCTTCTTCCAAATATTTATATAAATCAGCTTCACATACTTTAAGAAACATTTGTATGGTAGAATTGAGTGGTGGCATGAATGTACTAGGTTGTCTCAACATATGCTATCTATTTTGTTGGTTAAATAAACTTTGCAACATTACTTTTCTACCATAAAACATCATATCCATGACTATTTCATTAAAACAGCTTTCTCTACTTGGTACGAAGGACATACCTTTGTTTAAAACAAATAATTCATCATCATTAAGAACATAGTTAGATAAATTATAAACAATATTATCACCAGTCAATTTGATGTCCTTCTCTTTTCTGCCCCTCTGCCTTCGCTGCTGGCTCTCTTCCATTCTCCTTTTTTCTTCATTGGAGCTAGCAGTTGGGCTAAAAAATGCTCACCCTGCTGCACTGCTTCATTTGTCTTGGGCCTTGCACCCAAGTCCTTAGATAGGGTAACTACTGCATTTGGAACAGCAGTTACTAAAGGAACGTTCGTTGTTTCTTCTGATTCAGAACGTTGCATAGTCCTCTCTCCCAGAGGTTCCGTAGTTAAATTTGACCTCACTATTTCCACCGAGTTACTTTGTTTAGACCTAACTAATTGTTCATTACTGTTGTTCAAACGAAAAGTCTCTTGCGCTCTTCGAGCGCTATTCAGCGTGGTTCTACCTCGCATCACTTCCGCATATGACGTGTTGGTCTCAGTTAAAGAGACATTGGAACGGATTTCTCCTCTTTCCTCTCGGCCATATGAAGATGTTACCGGTCGTGAAATCTTTATAGTCGCGCTGTAGCTTTTTGACTTTTGTTTGTTGTAACCTCTGGTCAGTCATTGAAAAGGCACAGTATAGCTCGTCTAGTTTTTTAGTGAATCTTTCTCCTTTAAATTCAGTCTCTAATTGCATTTGTAAAACACCCACTTCTGCTGTGAGTTTCTCTTCCTCTGGTGCAAAAAATTCCAGGAGTAATTTCATATATGAAAAGCCTGTATTTATGTTGATACGCTGCCATTTGGCTAGTAACTCTGGATAGTGTTCACCTTGTGAGGGCATACAAAACACCCTCATTCCTCTTGGTACTATGCCAAATTTTAAACAGGCTTCGAAATGATTTCTCTGCCATTGTAACTTTTTTAACTTATTAACTTTAAATGTAAAGTCTCTTATGATTTCTTCAAATTTTAAATCATTACTTGTACTCACTTGATGCAATGTACATCTCTCAGGTGCTACATGTAGTTCTAAATTCAGCAACGGATTTCCTTGATTAGTTTAGGTCTCTCTTTATAGAAAAGGTTCTCATTCCCATGGAAATAGCAGGTGAAGCACCAGAATCTTCCCTTATAACAGTTTCTGAATGTTCCACTGTGTGTCAGTTACCCAAATACAAAAGCAGCAGCAAAGAAAACAAACTGAGAAAACTGACTGAAAGTCCACAGAGTACAAAAAAATCTTTAGCGAACAAACCAATGTAGACCACCACAATCCTTCGATAAAACACTAATTTAATATGACAAGGCAAAATTCAACAAGCAGTTTTTAACGCAGATAAGCGCTTTCGGGCTCTGCCCTTCTTCAGATGAAATAAAAACAATCTTAGTCACATTTAAATACCTAATTCAAAACGGTTTCCAACCAATCAAAATTTATACTGCAGCCTCCTATCTTTGAGGGCGGGTTTCATAGGAACAAATTAATTTAGTCCTGGTGTCCTATGGGCTAAAAGCTCAATTATCCACTTTGCTTCTTCTCTCTCAGTGGCATCTACTAAGCTACCCTTTCTTATACTAGGAAATACATTTGCAATAGCTCTAAATCTAAACTGATGGTCATTATTTACTTCTATATGTTTATAAAGTGCATTGTGCATATTTCTGGTTCTTATACATGAAAGATGTTGCAAAATTCTAACTTTAAACATATTATTTGTTTTTCCCACGTAAAATGCTTTGCATTGCTGACACTCAATCTCTTTATTAATACAGTGACATGCCTTGCATAGCCCAGATGGTTTTGTACCTACTTGACAAATGGAACTTTTTTCAAATTTTCTCTCACATGCTCAGATGAAGCTATAGATTTTCTGGATGTCAGAATTAAAAAAGAAAGGTCTGGCTTTGTTACTTCCTTGCTTCGAAAAGAATGCTGGAAAAATAATTTACTTACATATGATAGTATGCACCCCAGACATACATATAAGAATATAATAAGGGATCAGGTAAGTAGAACCTTAAGACTTTGTACTAAAGATAGTGATTTTGAGGAAGAATTGATGAATATGGAACATATTTTTAAAAATAGAGGTTACAATGAGAGGTTAATAGTAAGTGAATTAAGTCAGGGTGATATACACAGAAAATCTGTATCTTCATTTAAGACAATTTCATCAGAAGAGCAACATGGCCATAAATTTGCATTTAATAGAATGACATTCACGTATAGTAGTAATATACATGGTGTATGTGACATTATCAAGAAAAATTGGCATATACTTTTATCTGATGATAAAATAAAAGAAATAGTAGGGATAGAACCCAAATTTGGATTTAGAAGAAATAAAAATCTGAAAGACATTTTAACACAAGAAAAAGAGTAACCACAAGAAAAGTTCCATTTGTCAAGTAGGTACAAAACCATGTGGGCTATGCAAGGCATGTCACTGTATTAATAAAGAGATTGTTTTTAAGCATCCAGTAACAGGGAAATTATTTTATTTTAAAGCAAAAGCCAATTGTATAACAAAGAATATAATTTATTTAGCTGAGTGTCAGCAATGCAAAGCATTTTACGTGGGAAAAACAAATAATATGTTTAAAGTTAGAATTTTGCAACATCTTTCATGCATAAGAACCAGAAATATGCACAATGCACTTTATAAACATATAGAAGTAAATAATGACCATCAGTTTAGATTTAGAGCTATTGCAAATGTATTTCCTAGTATAAGAAAGGGTAGCTTAGTAGATGCCACTGAGAGAGAAGAAGCAAAGTGGATAATTGAGCTTTTAGCCCATAGGACACCAGGACTAAATGAATCTGTCCTATGAAACCTGCTCTCAAAGATAGGTGGGTGCAGTATAAATTTTGATTGGTTGGAAACTGTTTTGAATTAGGCATTTAAATGTGACTAAGATTGTTTTTATTTCATCTGAAGAAGGGCAGAGCCCGAAAGTGCTTATCTGTGTTAAAAACTGCTTGTTGAATTTTGCCTTGTCATATTAAATTAGTGTTTTATCGAAGGATTGTGGTGGTCTACATTGGTTTGTTCGCTAAAGCCAGTAATATGGAAAGTGATAGTAGAAATACAGGAACACATACTAAAACTGATGTTGAGGAACCTTGGTGTATACCCCTGTGCCAAGATATACTTCCACCTTGAAATTACCATGCTTAAAAAACAAGTGTTGAGACACTGACCCGAAAGGTTGTGGTGGTGGTGGGGGGCAGTGCAGTATTACATCAACTGTGACTTTGACTGCACGTCTTTTACAGTCAAACTTCATTATGAGAAGCAATGCAATTTGCAGTTCTGGGTTTTACGTTTCTGAAACGGAGACAAATTTGAATTAGCCCTGTAGTAAATAAACATAAAGATTTATAACCTCATGTAGAGATGTGGTGATGCCTTTCAGCCATGTAACATGACAACCAAGTAGTAATACAGGGATTCTCTTTAACTTTATTACAAGCCTTTAGGATTTCTTTCTGAAAAATAGTGCAAAATGCTTTGGTTAAATCAAGATAAATACTGTGCAGTCACATTTTAGTATCAAAGTAGTGCTAGAAGCTCAGATAATCTATAACATTACTTAAAATGATAATTTCTACTAAAAAAGACTACTAGAATGGATGCATAATGCTTAAATATGCATTATATCAAAGCAATAACTTAATTACAAAAAAGCTATGCAGTACACTGGTGACACTTTTTTTATAACTGCTAAGAAGTTGTTACAAACTATTTTTTACAGTAAGCTGGGTCCAGAGAGGATATGATCAGAAATTAATCTGCTAAATAACAATGTCATTGAATAAACAAGTCAACATTTTGATTTCTAGATTAAAATACTGGGAAGATAGACTAAACCCCTACTGCATATGTTTTTTTTTCATTTTAGTCAATGAGCTAGCTACCATTTTGCAGGAAATGTCATAAGGAAATAAAGACTATAAAGAAAACAAAATGATGCAGCAGACAAAGATCATAGGTTCATAGTTTGGTAATAGGTTATTGGCCCTGGGGCCTATGCAAGCCTAGCCATAACAATTCCCTGGCTATTTCTTCCCACAGTATTTTTTACTTCCTTGGACCCCTGTGCAGCAGGGTGACTGATGTGATCCCAGGGGTGAATTTCCTATCTCCCATCCAATCATCAAGGTTCCTTTTGAAGAGGGCCAAAGAGGTACCCTGCTTGACATGTATGGGAAGTCTATTTCAGAGTCTGGGGAGTCTCTGGGTCAGGAACCCATCCCTCCAGCATGTTTTGTTCATGGTGATGACCAGGTTTAGATTCCTGGAGCGTGTGTCTCTGAGTGATTGGGATTTCCTTAAGTGTAGCATGTCCAACAGCTCTGGGTTTGATGTGGCCTTGTATGTTAAGCAGAGATTGCCTCTGAGTAGACGATATGCGACAGAGTATAGGTGGAGTTTTTTTAGATGGTCAGCATAGGGCATCTGCTTTAGGCCTGTGATTCTTTTAGTGAGGTATTTCTGTGGCCTTTCCAGTTGTTGCAGATGTCTTGAGAGGTGCATACCAAATGGGGCATTGTATTCTATAATGGGTCTAATGAGGGATGAGTACAAGTGCCACAAGGCATTCTATAGCTAGGTCAAGAATCTAAATGGTAATGCTCAGATCTGCTCTGAGCTACAACAGAATGGCATTAAATATACTGATTCAAGGATATTGCCAATATCCTGGAAGATCGATTCAGTGCAAACTTCACCCCCCTATCTCACCCCCTAAAGGGCCCATCTCAATACCAAAAAATTGCCAGATTCCGGTAATAACAGCCACACAGGTAAAAAACACACTCTCCAAAGCTAAGAATACAGCATCCATGGGACCAGACGACATCCTAGGCTGTGTACTACATGAACTACAAAATGAACTGGCACCTCACCTAAGTGTCATGTTTAATCATAGCCTCACCTCAGGCTTCATGCCCACTGAGTGGCAAACAGCTACAGTTATCCTACTCGACTAGGGGGGATCCACCTTGGATCCTGGGAACTACTGCTCCATCAGTCTGATGAGCCCGATCTGCAAGGCCATGGAACGTATTATCATGGAACTTATAAACAAAGACACTGGAAACCTTTAAACACTGGACCCCATGCAGTTTGGGTTTGTGAAGGGCTGATCTTGTCTCCTGAACCTGATTGACTTCTTTGAATCAGTCTCCAGAGCCGTGGACAAGGGTAAAGTGGTCCACACAGCCTATCTGGACCTTGCCAAGGCATTCAACACCATCCCCCACTCTGGAATCATAGATAAACTTACTAAGCTGGGTATTAATTCCTATGTCACTCAATGGGTTGCCAACTGGCTTACTGACAGAACCCACACTGTAAAAGTAGCCAACTCCAAATCCAGCTCCAGACAAGTGATAAGTGGAGTACCTCAGGGTTCAGTCCCAGGACCACTCTTGTTTGGCATCTACTTCTCTGAAGTACAGAAGTCGAATTTATGAATTCCAAAAACCGTTGGGCAAAGGTGTTGGTACACGAGTAGTTTTCCCAGTTAATAACAGGGTAGTTGAAATCACCCAGTATTAGAGTGTTTGGCTGTATCTTAATATTTTCCAGTATGTTTAGAAAGGTGTAGTGAGAATCTTGGGGCATAGTGGGGGATTTATAGCAAGCTACTATTTGGATTGCAGTCTTAGCTAGTGTTAGTTGCACCTGGAGAATTTCAGACACATTGTGTTGGGCAACTAGCCTGGTGTTGTGAATATCCTTGGTGAATATGGACACTCCTCCATCTTTAGTATTTCGGTCCTGGTTTGGTGGCCGAAAAGTGTGGAAAGAGCTGTAGCCTGGTATTGCAGGGGTGCTCTCTGGAACCTTGAACCAGGTCTCAGTTACTGCACAGATATCGATGTTCTCCATTTTTAGGAGTGCCTCGAGAGAGTGCATTTTGAGGTTTCGACTTCTAGCATTGAGTAGCATTACCTTTAGAGTTTGCATGCTTGTACCTGTTACAGTGGTGGTTTTGTCCTTTGAACTTTGCCTAAAAAAGGCACAATAGGGGTGGCAAGAGCCTTAGCCAGTAACCTGAATCCCAGAGGCGACAGGTGCAGACCAACTCTGGCAAAGCATCGTGGTTTGTCAATCATTTCGTCCCATGCAGACAAATACTGGATCCCCTTTGAATGACACCAGAAACTTAGCCAATTGTTGAAGTCAGTCATTTTGTCCTTATACTATGGTCTCATTCTGGGTGAAGGCAGGATGCTACTCAGTGCTAGGGTCATACCTGCCTGGGTGACATGATCCGAGAGCTCTTCCATGTCTCTTTTCATGTAGTCCAGGG